>NC_134360.1:226341375-226618875 GCF_048569485.1 Anomaloglossus baeobatrachus | reverse complement strand
TGGTCAGTATGTGTAATAGGGTTTTCAAACATGGTGTAAAGTGAAACTGACTCAGTTGTCCTTGGCAACCAATCAAATTCCACCTTTCATTTTCCAAAAAGTCTATGAAGAATGACAGGTGGAATCTGATTGGTTGCTAAGGGCAACTGAATCAGTTTCACTTTACACCATGTTTGATAATCCTATCACACATACTGTCCACCTACTTTTGGACCACCCTGTATATATATATTTATTTATATATAAAGTTTGGTATCTCAATGATCATGTTGACTTGGAGACATTTTTACATTAATCAACATAAAGACAAAATCCAAAAAACAGTGGCGAAATTGAACATTTCTTCTCCGCAGTTGCAATTTTTGTTTTTTTTATTTTCACTACATTATACGGTAAAGTGAATGGTATCATTCAAGATTACAACTTGTTCCACATAAAGAAAGTGCTCATACATGTGTGTGCGCAAAAAAATAAAAGCATAAAGGTGTGGCTCTTGGAAAAATGGCAAGAAAACGTAAAAACAAAAATTGGTTTGGTCCTAAAGGGGTTAACAATACGCCATGTAGATAATAAGGAAAAGGCTTGTATTCGAGCTTCTGTACCGGACAGCCGGCCCATGCAGTGGATTTGTGGCCCTTGGAGAAAGGTGACCCGCAGCGGATTGCTTCTATCCCCTTTTATCCTGCCCTAAAAATAATATTGAAGGGTTAAATAATACTATGACTGATATTAATATAAGTATGTGTAGCAATCCCAGTGACACATTTATAAGACCCCGATCTAAATATTATATAAATACATTATTCATCTCCCGTTGCTGCCGCGGAAGGAAACAATAAAAGAACCTAGCAGGAAGATTCCGCTGATCGACAGCAACATCGAGATACATTATTGCAGGCGGCTGTAATTTATAACCTTCACTGTGCAATGTCCTCGGCGTGAATGGAGCTCAGCCATAAAAATGAATGGCCCTCTCTCTCGGCTGAGGAGTGGTAGCAGCGAGAGCCGCCATGTTAAATTAAGGGCGCCAGAGATTGCCTCAGGTGAGCAGAAAAATCTCCGTAATTTTCCTCCTCATTTTTCACGGTCGTCTCTTCTTACCGGATGGATTTTAGTGCTGGATCGTGGGGAGTTTTTGTGCATTTTGAGCGTCTTGTCGTTAGATCTTGATCATTATTCTACCCGGCGCAGACCTTCAGCCGTACGACCCGAGGCCGCAGACTCATCTGTGCTCAGCACACACATTAATACCATTAAAGACATTGATTTTGTATTATTTCTATTTAAACTTTCTTTTTATAAAGGATAAACATTGCAATGCTTTAGATTTTAGCTCCAAAAACCAGAGGATACAAAATACAAAAGAAAAGCCAAGTCCTGATAGAGGCGCAGCTGGCGGCCCAGTGCCAAAGCTGGAACCAACGGTTCACCAGTTACCATGTGCTATACTGGTTATAAACATTGTAACCTCGAGTCATCAGCTCGCACTAGAATTCGGGCCTAAAGCTATTACTAATGTTGCAATTTTTTATTTTTGCATAACTCGTAGCGGTGTAAAAATTTTGCAAATTTTGAAATTTTTGCATCTTGTAAAGTGAGTGAAGCTTCACGAGTTATAGATACATTGGTAAGAACATGAGGCTCATAACACATTTTCTTTTCTTTCTGATCGCAGTTGATGTCTCCCGGATCCAGTAACAGCAGCGGTTCCCTTTCCCCGTCGGCGTCATCCGATTACCTGGTTGGCCGTGGTGGTCCTGGTCGTAGCCATGTTGCGGCTCTTCGTACTCGCTTTGAGTTAGAGTATGCCTTAAATTCCAGAGCTTACTCCGGCTGGCCTCAGAGGTGAGTGGACTACGATACCTGACGAGCTTTACAGCACATCATACCCCATCATTGGAGGCAACGGTGACACTAGGGTCATATTAAAGGAGCAAATTGCAATAAGTCAATTACTTTTAGGTTTTGTAGACCACAAGATGTAAACTTAACCTCTGCAACGATTGAATGCTTTTGAGTATCATTACACTACATGGGATGGAATGAAGCAGCACTATAGAATGTATGACTGCTGCAAGTTCTTACCCACTGCGCTCCATGTGGTCAGGAGTGGTACTATGCAATGTATGAATGCTGCACGATCTTACCCACAGCGCTCCATGTGGTCAGGAGTGGTACTATAGAATGTATGAATGCTGCACGTTATTACCCACAGCGCTCCATGTGGTCAGGAGTGGTACTATAGAATATATGAATGATGCACGATCTTACTACACACAGCACTCCATGTGGTCAGGAGTGGTACTATAGAATGTATGAATGCTGCACGTTATTACCCACAGCGCTCCATGTGGTCAGGAGTGGTACTATAGAATATATGAATGATGCACGATCTTACTACACACAGCACTCCATGTGGTCAGGAGTGGTACTATAGAATGTATGAATGCTGCACGTTATTACCCACAGCGCTCCGTGTGGTCAGGACTTGTGATATTATAGAATGTATGAATAATGCATGTTCTTACCCACAGCGCTCCATGTGGTCAGGACTTGTGATATTATAGAATGTATGAATGATGCATGTTCTTACCCACAGCGCTCCATGTGGTCAGGACTTGTGATATTATAGAATGTATGAATGATGCACGATCTTACCCACAGCGCTCCATGTGGTCAGGAGTGGTACTATACAATGTATGAATGCTGCACCTTGTTACCCACAGCGCTCCATGTGGTCAGGAGTGGTACTGCAAGTAAATAAAAATAACGGAGACCCTGAAAGTGAACGAAAAAAGTGACAGATTTCTTAAATGTTACTTCGCAGCTGGATGCGCACTACAAGTCTGTATGTCTTACATAAATGTATGTGCCGGGATTATTTAATAGATGATTTTATTTTATTTTTTAATTAATACTATTTTGCAACAGTCAAGATCAAACAACCAGAGAGAAATGAAAGGCTGCAGTGTATGCGGAGGATGCGCAGGGTTATGTGGAGGTAACGTCTCGGGGGTCACTCAATTTTCGATGAATAATCCCGTTAATAATTCCTACCTGCGGTGTTTTGGTATTCATATAATATCAATTATTCACGTTGTACTTTCTGTTGCTTCTGTTTATTCTCACCACATAATTAAAAATGAAATTCCCCAGACGATTCCTGTTTTCATGTCTAAAAAAACACAAAAACAAAAAAATCCCTTTTTATACCAGAACAGAGCGGGCTGACACCGGGATGATTACTATACTAATTTATCAACCCATCGCGTGACAGCACAACAAGGATTCTCATTCCTCGCCGTCTGCGTCTCTCCATATTTCTCTTTGTCTAGACGCTTAATCACTATGTCATTTTATGTTTGTTTGTGTCACTGCATTCACATTTTTTTTTCTCCCAATTCTCAGCTTTTATGATTTTATTTCTATTTTTAATTGGATTTAATTTAGCTTAAGTACATGAGGCTACGATATACCTCTAATAAGGCAGTCCATGCACAGAGGAGGGTAACCAGCACCTAAAGAGGGCTGAAAGAGAACCTGGAACTAGATCGAAAGTGTACACTTTTTGCTGTTATTATATTCCTGCTGTTCCCCTAAGTTTTCCATTTTTTATTTCAAATAAATCCGCCATATGGTTCCAGAGATATGGCCTGTAATATTTAGTGCTAATTGTATGGCCTTTGATAAGGTGGAGCAGCCTAAAGACACACCCCTGAGGATCCTGTGAGCTCCACTCCCCTGAAATATCCACAAAAATCAGCACTAAATAAGGCCCCTATCTATGTAGTCATATAGTGGCATGGAGGTAAGTACATGGGGCTATAACATACCCCTAATAAGGCAGTCCATACTCAGAGAAGGGTAAACAGCACTGAAAAACAGCTGAAAGAGAGCCTGGGATTAGATCAAAGGTGTATAGTTTTTGCTTTTATTATATTCCTGCTGTTGCCCTGAGTTTTCAGTTTGTTGTTTTACATAAATCCACCATATGGTTCCAGAGCTATGGCCTGCAATAAGGCAGAGCAGCCTAAAGACACTCCCCTGAGGATATTGTGAGCCACTCCCCTTTGAAATATCCATAAATTTCAGCAGTAAATAAAAAGGCCCATATCTATGTAATCATATGTTTGCATGGATGTAAGTACATGGGGCTCTGACATTACCCTCCTCTGAGCATGCCTTAATAGGGATAACAGCAGCTAAAGAGGTCTGAAAGAGAACCTGAGACCATATCAAAACTGTCCAGCTTTTGCTCCTATTAAATTTCTGCTGCTAATTTTGAGTTTTCCAATTTTTATTTTACATAAATCCGCCATATGGTGCCAGAGATATGGCCTGTAATATTTATTGCTTACTTTTACGGCCTTTAATAAGACGGAGCAGCCTAAAGACACACCTCTGAGGATCCTATGAGCCACACCCCTTTGAAATATCCATAAATATCAGCGCTAAATAAAAAGGCCTATATCTATGTAATCATATGGTGCCAAGGCTGTAAGTACATGGGGTTATGACATACCCCTAATAAGGCAGTCACTACTCAGAGGAAGGAAAACTGCACCTAAAGAGGGATGAAGAGACCCTGGGACCAGATTGTGTTTATAGTTTTTGCTCCTACTGTATTCCTACTGCTCACTTGAGTTTTCCTTTTGTTATTTTACATAAATACGCCATGTGGGTTCCAGAGATATGACCTGCAATAAGGTGGAGCAGTCAAAAGACACGCCCCTGAGGATCATGTGAGCCACACCCCTTAGAAATATCCATAAATATCAGCACTATATAAAAAGGCCCATATCTCTGTAATCATATAGTGGCATGGATGTAAGTACATAGGACTATGACTTACCCTTAATAAGGCAGTCAGTACGCAGAGGAGGGAAAACAGCACCTAAAAAGAGCTGAAAGAAATCATTGGACCAGATCAAAAGTGTTCAGTTTTTGCTTTTATTATATTCCTGCTGCTTCCATGATTTTTCTATCTTTTTTTTTATTTTTTTTATTTTTACATCCATCCACCATATGAGTGCAGACATATTGCCTGTAATAGTTAGTGCTAATTTTTATGGCCTTTAATAAGGCAACAGAGCCTAGAAACACGCCCCTGAGGATCCTGTAAAATACACCCCCTTGAAAAATCCATAAAAAATGAACATTAAATAAAAAGGCCCATTTCTCTGGAATCGTATGGTGGATTTATATAAAAAAAAAACAAAAAAAATAACAGAATACTTAGGGGAGCAGCGGGTATAAAATAAGAGCAAAACTATCCCTTTCTGATCTGGTGACTGGACCTCTTTAAATTTAGCCTGTCAGTACATTTTTAGATATGAAAATACAATGTTTAATAAAGATTACTTATAGTGACTGTGAGATGGGGAACAGAAATGGGCAAATCCATTAGTCCTCATTTTGTCGCCATGCATACGTTTGTGTATACCAGTTATCCTCTTACTAAATATTTGGCTGTAGTGTTGGACAGGACCGCTTCTACCCCTATCAAAAATGTATGTTTATTTTAGTACTAACCTTTGTTGGGCATGTTGCCCATTTTTTTTTCCATTTAGTGTAATTGTTGTATTATTTGATTGCATTTACAGCGAGTGAAATAATTATTGAATGAACATGTCACCTATATCTTAAGTAAATATACTTATAAAGCTGCTATTGACCTGAATTTCTCACCAGATGTCGGTAACAAGCCATCCAATCTGCATAGGCAAAGAAGTCAAACCACAGATGTCTATAAATTACGTTATGTGTAAAAATGAGAAACGGCACAGGAAAAAGTTTTGAACACATGAAAAAATAGAGGTGAATAAAGCCATGGAAAGTCCTGACCCCAGTTGAAATCTATCAATAATTAGAAAAGAATCCTACCACTTAGTGAAAAATAATTCAGCTGGTTCAACTGATAGCCTATAAAAAGGGGTCTTATTGCCAAGGTTCCACACAAGAAACCTCTTGTGATGGGTAAAACCAGTGAGCTGTCTCAAGACCTTCACAACCTTATTGTCACGGTACATACAGATGGCATTGGTTACACAAGAATTTCTAAACTACTGTAGAGTCCAGTGAGCACTGTTGGGGCCATAATCCGGAAGTGGAAAGAACATCATTTCCTCATAAACTGGCCATGACCAGGTGCTCCTCGCAAGATTTCAGACAGAACAGTGAAAAGAATTATCAGAAGAGTTGTTCGAGAGCCAGGAACCACCTGTGGAGCTACAGAAAGTCCTGGAATCAGCAGGTACAATTGTTTCACAGAAAGCAATAAGTAATACACTCCTCCTCTATGGCCTGTATGCACACTCTTGTATGCACAGTCATCACACAAGACTCCATTGCGGTACAAAAAGCAGGTTTAAGGGGGTTTAATGTTTGCTCAACAACATTTAGGGGTACTTTGCACACTGCGACATCGCTAGCCGATGCTAGCGATGCCGAGCGCGATAGTACCCGCCGCCATCGCACATGCGATATCTTGTGATAGCTGCCGTAGCGAACATTATCGCTACGGCAGCTTCACATGGACTTACCTGCCCTGCGACGTCGCTCTGGCCGGCGACCCACCTCCTTCCCAAGGGGGCGGGTCATGCGGCGTCACAGCGACGTCACACGGCAGGCGGCCAATAGAAGCGGATGGGCGGAGATGAGCGGGACGTACACATCCCGCCCACCTCCTTCCTTGCGCATTGCCGGTGGAGGCAGGTAAGGAGATGTTCCTCGCTCCTGCGGCTTCACACACAGCGATGTGTGCTGCCGCAGGAACGAGGAACAACATCGTAACATTGGTCATCCCGAAATTATGGAAATGACCGACGCTACACAGATCGCCGATTTACGACGCTTTTGCGATCGTAAATCGGCGCATCTAGGCTTTACACGTTGCGACATCGTTACTGGCGCCGGATGTGCGTCACTTTCGAATTGACCCTGAAGATATCGCAGTAGCGATGTCGCAACGTGCAAAGTACCCCTTAGTCTCATCACCAACCTGCCATACAAGAAACATTTCATGATGGGTAAAACCAGTGATCTGTCTCAAGATCTCTGCAACCTTATTGATGGAAAACATTCTGATGGCATTGGTTACAGAAGAACATAATTTGACAATTAACCGGCTACGACCAGGTGCATACCACAACATGTCACATAAAGGATTGAAAAGAATTATCAGAAGAGTTGTCCAAGAATTAAGGACGACATGTGAAGACCTACAGAAAGACCTGGAATCGGCAGATACAATAAGTAATACACTTTTCCTCAATGACCTGTATGCACTCCCTTTCCCTGGCCTGTATGCACTCTCATCACACAAGACTCAGCAAAAAGCAGGTTCAAGAGCGTTTAAAGTTTCCTCAACAACATTTAGATACGTGAAGAATATAGTCTGGTCAAATGACACTAAAATTGAACTCTTTGGAGGCCATAATACACACTGTTTGGAGGCCAAAAGGCAAAACACCCCAGAAGCCCCAACAGTGAAGTGTGGAGGTGGGAACATCATGGTGTGGGGCTGTTTTTCAGAAGATGGCACTGGCAAATTTCATGTAACTGGAGAAAGGATGAATGGTCAATTGTACCGAGACATTCTAGATAGAAATCTGCTGCCATCTACCAGGATGATCAAGATGAAATGAGGAAGGACATTTCAGCAACACAATGATCCCAAACACACAGCCAAGAAAACTCTCAACTGGTTTCAGAGAAAGAAAATAAATCTGCTAGACTAGCCGAGCCGATCAACTGAGCTGAATCCAATAGAAAATGTATGGAAGGAACTAAAGCTCAGAGTGCATAGAAGGTGGTGGCACCTGGATGATTTGAAGAGTGTTTGTGTGGAAGAATGGGACAAAATACACCTGAGCAATGCAGGTGACTAGTGTCTCCATACAGGAGGCGTCTGGAGCTTCATCATTAACAAAGGATTTTGTACAAAGTATTAAATAAATTTTATGAATCGTGTTCAATACTTTTTCCCTGTGTTACAGTTAGGTCCAGAAATCTTTGGACAGTGACACAATTTTCGCGAGTTGGGCTCTGCATGCCACCACATTGGATTTGAAATGAAACCTCTACAACAGAATTCAAGTGCAGATTGTAACGTTTAATTTGAAGGTTTGAACAAAAATATCTGATAGAAATTGTAGGAATTGTCACATTTCTTTACAAACACTCCACATTTTAGGAGGTCAAAAGTAATTGGACAAATAAACCAAACCCAAACAAAATATTTTTATTTTCAATATTTTGTTGCAAATCCTTTGGAGGCAATCACTGCCTTAAGTCTGGAACCCATGGACATCACCAAACGCTGGGTTTCCTCCTTCTTAATGCTTTGCCAGGCCTTTACAGCCGCAGCCTTCAGGTCTTGCTTGTTTGTGGGTCTTTCCGTCTTAAGTCTGGATTTGAGCAAGTGAAATGCATGCTCAATTGGGTTAAGATCTGGTGATTGACTTGGCCATTGCAGAATGTTCCACTTTTTTGCACTCATGAACTCCTGGGTAGCTTTGGCTGTATGCTTGGGGTCATTGTCCATCTGTACTATGAAGCGCCGTCCGATCAACTTTGCGGCATTTGGCTGAATCTGGGCTGAAAGTATATCCCGGTACACTTCAGAATTCATCCGGCTACTCTTGTCTGCTGTTATGTCATCAATAAACACAAGTGACCCAGTGCCATTGAAAGCCATGCATGCCCATGCCATCACGTTGCCTCCACCATGTTTTACAGAGGATGTGGTATGCCTTGGATCATGTGCCGTTCCCTTTCTTCTCCAAACTTTTTTCTTCCCATCATTCTGGTACAGGTTGATCTTGGTCTCATCTGTCCATAGAATACTTTTCCAGAACTGAGCTGGCTTCATGAGGTGTTTTTCAGCAAATTTAACTCTGGCCTGTCTATTTTTGGAATTGATGAATGGTTTGCATCTAGATGTGAACCCTTTGTATTTACTTTCATGGAGTCTTCTCTTTACTGTTGACTTAGAGACAGATACACCTACTTCACTGAGAGTGTTCTGGACTTCAGTTGATGTTGTGAACGGGTTCTTCTTCACCAAAGAAAGTATGCGGCGATCATCCACCACTGTTGTCATTCGTGGACGCCCAGGCCTTTTTGAGTTCCCAAGCTCACCAGTCAATTCCTTTTTTCTCAGAATGTACCCGACTGTTGATTTTGCTACTCCAAGCATGTCTGCTATCTCTCTGATGGATTTTTTTCTTTTTTTTTCAGCCTCAGGATGTTCTGCTTCACCTCAATTGAGAGTTCCTTAGACCGCATGTTGTCTGGTCACAGCAACAGCTTCCAAATGCAAAACCACACACCTGTAATCAACCCCAGACCTTTTAACTACTTCATTGATTACAGGTTAACAAGGGAGACGCCTTCAGAGTTAATTGCAACCCTTACAGTCCCTTGTCCAATTACTTTTGGTCCCTTGAAAAAGAGGAGGCTATGCATTACAGAGCTATGATTCCTAAACCCTTTCTCCAATTTGGATGTGAAAACTCTCATATTGCAGCTGGGAGTGTGCACTTTCAGCCCATATTATATATATAATTGTATTTCTGAACATGTTTTTGTAAACCGCTAAAATAACAAAACTTGTGTCACTGTCCAAATATTTCTGGACCTAACTGTATTTCTCATTATTATACATAACTTAATTTATGGACATCTGTGATTTTATTTTTTTGCCTGTGTGGATTGCATGGGCTGTTACCGACATCTGGTGTGAATTTATTGGCAATAGCAACCTTACAAATATATTTACTTAGAATATTTGTGACGTGTCCAAAGTTGGAAAATAAATAAAACCACTTCACAAACTTCATCCAAAACATTTTGTGAATTTGTCAATTTAGGCAAAGTGCACAAAGTTTATAAACGACCCAAAACTTTTTTTTTATTTTTAAGGCGTGAGAATCGGTTAGGAAGTTTCCAGATAATTGGAATGGATTCTCCGCTATAGAAAATAAAGAAGAATCAGAAGAAGCTCCGTGGATCTAATTGTATTATTACATGAAGCAGACACTTGACAATACGTTACCTGGGCTTAGAAAGAAGCAGAATAGACACATTAGCATAGTAATAGGAGGCAAGAAAGGACCGGAGATAGCCGGAGGAGTGTTCCCGCGCCTTTCATCAACGTCTTTTGCACCTTTCATATTATAAATACCGTCCGTAATTTATTGAAACGCTCGGTATTTCTGCCCTGGTTATTCAGCCCCCCCCCGCCCACTTATGTCCGCCTCCCGACCCCCTGACTCCCACCCGTCACTGAGCTCTGATCTCTCTACAGATGATTAAAGGGGAACTCTACTCTTCAGCATCAAGGGAATATTATGTTAGGTTCAATCCAAACAGAGTTTTTGGAGGAGTTTTTTTGGTGAGCAGATCCTCTCCGAAATCCTGAACAAAAATACCCCCTTCCTCATCATTTCTATGGGAATTCCACTTTGCTGATTATAGGAGGATTTTTTTTCAGCTTTGTTGTTTTTGTTTTTCTCTGAAATGGTTTAGAAATAAATAAGTGCATGTTGCTCCTTTGAAGCATATCTCGAAAGAAACTTCTCCAAACTAAGTAAAAAAATGGGAAAAAAAAGCTTCAAAAAAATTAATTCCAAAACTCTTTGAAACCTCTTCATAAAAAAAAACCTACTCCGAAATGTCAGCCCCTCAAAAAAGTGTTTTTTGTGTTTTAAAACTTGTGTTTTTTGGTACACCTCAAAAAACTGTGTGAATATGGCCTTATTCCAAGTAATCCTGACTGCAAAGCAAGGGGGGTATTACTCGTAAAAATGACTTTGGGAGTAGGAGCCAGTGATCCTGGGGGAGACATAGTTTATATTTATTTTAGTTTGTCTCACCATAATAGATGAGGAAAATTGCAAAGTGCTTGTAAAGTCAATCATTTCCCCAGAATGGAGGGATTTTTAATTCTGCAGTTTATAGCTCATGGTCAAAGTTACCGGCGACCTCTGAATTCTGTCAGTGGTGGACGGATTCCTAGGCAAGGGGTGCAGATTACTGGCCAGATCCTGGATCACCTGCACCCTCCGATGCTACAGAGGCAAAACTGTCTGCCTGCGGCATAGGAGGGTGCACAGTTTGGGCCGTCCACTCAACCATGCGGCTCTTCCATACTGTCAAACATCAGAAGCACAGCAAGCAGGAAACAGGAAGGCAGAGGAGCGGTGCGCTCCTGAAGAATGATCTGGGGAATAATAATAATATTTATTATTAAATAAATAATAATAGGCTCACAATTTAATTTCCCTATCAGTATGTCTTTGGAGTGTTGGAGGAAACCGGAGAACCCAGAGGAAACCCACACAAATACGAGGAGAACATACAAACTCCTTGCAGATGGTGTCCTTGGTGGGATTTGAACCCAGGACCCCAGCGCTGCAAGACTGCAGTGCTAACCACTGAGCCACCGTGCCACCCATATGAGGAATGAGCCTTTACTGGCGTAGCCCTATGACTAAAGTTCACCTCTGCACAATGAACCCAAACCATATACCAGTCCGGTGCTTGTAAAATGAAAAAACTGAAGGCACTTCCTAACAGACTTGTGTGAATAAGTGCAAACGCAATATGAAATATCCCCTAACAAACAGCTCCACTCTGAGACGCTAAGGTATGCAAACATTAAATATAGGAATTTGGACATACTAAGAAAATACAGTTAAAAATTGAGAAGGGTAGTTTTATTTGAGCCCAGCAGTCAGCGTCAAGGCGTATTCCTACCTAATGCCTATACCTGGGCTGAAAAAGCCAACAACTTTAAGGGAGGGCAGGAACCTACTTATAGAAAATTAAAAATCACCTTAAGCTAGTTGGAAAGAGTGCTCAGTCAGAAGGCATGACCCTATAATCTAAAATGGGAAAACTGACAGCACCTCCTAAGTCAGGAATCCCTGGATCCCATTTCAGGGAAACAGAACTTATTCATCTTGCTTGGATGTAACCCCTTAAGGATACAGCTATTATTTTTTTTTTTTTTTTTAAATTATTTTGTTCCTAGTTCCATACCAGTTTTTTTTTTATGGAATATTTTTTAGTTACTTTTAATATATATTTTTGTGGGGGGGAAAAGGGTGAACTTAAAACAGCAACAATGTATCTTTTAATATTTTATCATAATAGTATTATTATTATTATTATTATTGCTTATAATTGTTATTTCACAGCGCCCACCATGAAAAAAAAACAACTTTATTCCTCGGGTCAGTACGATTTATAGTGAAATCAAATTACCGTAATTTATTTTTCATGTTTGGCTACTTTTGCACAAAAAAAGTAATTCTGGCTTTGCTACAACCCCAAATATAACATCATTTAACCCATGAAAAGTAACAGACATGGCGATACATACTTTATTTTTTCCATAATAAAGCAATGGCATAAGAGACAACATGTCATGATTTGAGGGACAGGACAGGGTGAGGTGTTTATACACAAAGCTCTTACAGCTTTGTTCACATGTTGCTGTTTTCTTATGTTTTGTTGCTTTTTTTCTGAGCAGATTTGTCACAAAATGTGAAGGATTTCCCATTCCCAGCAAAATGAATGAGAATCCTGACGCCTCGGGCACATGTTACTTATTTTCTCCATCGCCTCAATTTTCAATCTGCAGAATGTTGATTCTTTCAGCGTTTTTGCTGCAGATTTCACCCATTCTAATGAGTGGGGGAAAATGTGTCAAAACAGATGTATTTGTTACTGGGTTTTTCCTGCCAACACATCAGCACTTGCAGCCAATATTCTGGAGATTTTTCTGCAGAAATTGCGCACAAACCCGATCTCTGCTCAACCAATTACATTATGTTTCCACCAAACATAAATGCTGATTTTCCAGGTGGACAATCAGTGGCACGAACAGTTGAATGTGATTTCACGACAACTACCATGCTCTATGCGTTTAAAGATGCCAAAGAACTGTGCTGTTGGGTTTTTTTCCCGTCCATATGAAACCAGAAGAAACAAAATTGCATTTTAAGTACAGAATTCCAGTCCTTTTAGGCCATGTTCGCACGTAAAGGCTGAAATTTCTGCAGTGATTTCACAGCAAATGTGCGCTTCAAATTGCTGCAGAAACACTGCGTAATAGATGCAGTGTGTCTGCAGAATAGATGCCGATTTCATGCGCTATGGATGCTGCCTCTCCCATAGACAAAGTGGGAGCAGATCCAAAGCGCACAAGTTAATTGACATGCTGTATTTTTGAATGTACGGATTTGGGTCAAAATTTTAGCATCCAAATTGCTGCGTTCAAAAAAGCATCGTGCACACGTATCATGCACAATCTACATAGATTGTTCTGGGGACGCAGAACGCATGCATTTACGCAGCAATCCTAGACGCAGCGTAAATGCATGATATTACGCAACGTGCGCACGAGCCCTTACACTGACTATTTGCAGAATTTTCGCAAAAGTTTTGTTGGGAGCAAATCTACTTTAAAACCACCATAGAAAAAAAAAAAGAAAGAAAACGCTTCCTATTAATTCCTATGGGAAATCCACTTTGGAATTTTTTGAGCGTTTTTTCCACTTAAAAATTTTTGAAAACATCTTCTGGGGAAAAGCAAAGTATGTTACTTCTTTAATGAGAATCCTTATAGAAACTGCTCCAAACCAGGCGCTGCCTAAGAGTGGCTTTACACACTGCGATGTCGTTCTGGTCACGGAATTTGTGACGCACATCCGGCCGCGTTAGCGATGTCGTTGCGTGTGACACCTATGAGCGATTTTGAATCATCGCAAAAATGTTCAAAATTGATAATCGGTGACATGCCCCCCTAATCTCGATGATCGTTGCTGCTGCAGGTAACAATGTAGTTCGTCGTTCCTGCGGCGGCACACATAGCTACGTGTGACACCACAGGAACGAGGAACCTCACCTTACCTGCGGCCGCCGGCAATGAGGAAGGAAGGAGGTGGGCGGGATGTTACGTCCCGCTCATCTCCGCCCCTCCGCTTCTATTGGGCGGCAGTTCAGTGACGCTGCTATGACGTCGCTGTGGCGCTGAACGAACCGCCCACTCAGAAAGGAGGCGGTTCGCCGGTCACAGCGACGTCGCAGAGCAGGTAAGTGCGTGTGACGCTGCCGTAGCGATAATGTTCGCTACGGCAGCGATCACCACATATCGGCCGTACGACGGGGTCGGGTGCTATCGCGCTCGACATCGCCAGCAAATGCTAGCGATGTCGCAGCGTGTAAAGCAGCCCTAATAAACAAGGCTACACAAAAAAAAATACTTCAATTAAAAAAAACCTTCCTAAAAATAGGAGCATTTCTTGGAAACGTTTTTGGTTGAAAACTTTTTGTACACCTCTGTGAAAATAGCCAAAAAGAAACTAATAGAAAATAAGCAGCTGCATCAAATAAATGCAACAAAATGTAGATTCCATATTCGGTGTGTGGTGCCCCTGAGGCTTCAGTCGCCACAGGGTACTTCATCTCTTTTAAGGTACAGTACTCATCCCGGGTAAGGAGAGGTTAATCGCTGGTGTTTCCTACATTCACACACCAAACATGGTTAGGTGCTTTCCCATCGGGTGGATGGCCTGGGGTAGATAGGGGGGGTGGCCATCACGAAGCATGGGACTTTCCCGGTCACTGGGACAACCACCTGGTGGGCGGGCACCACTTGGGGAAAAGGGAAGGAGCATCTTCACACTTGGTCAGTTAACACCCGGAACAGCTTTGGGTGAGACACACACTGGGACCTCGGTCCAATCTTCTTTTACCTCACACTTCTGGGAGCGCCATAGGACTCGCGGCTTGGAGCAGGTTGCTCGGCCCGGGTTCTCTACACCTACACGGGATGGCAGTGTCTGTGGTGAGTGCAGTAAACACCCGTAGCCCATTCCACATTCCACCTACACCGGAATTAGATGGACCTCAACCAGAAAGGACTCACAGTGAGAACACTGGTGGTGACCTCGAATTGCTCGGGATTGGCTGGGGACAATTGCGGCAGTGACCGTCATCTTCTGGGTAAGACCAGGACTGTAAGTAAAGACACCATTAACCCGCAGAGACTGTGTCCGCCTGTCCTTGCCGGCGCCCCGCACTTTGGCGCCCGCCATCGCAACTCCCCTCATCATCCTCCCAGGGGCCCGTTCCACCTGTGGGGAGCAGAAACACCTTAGCTGCTATTACCATCCGCCCCGGAGGACAGCGACAGCAGCGGCGGCTAATCCCTGGCCGCATACCGCAGGTGGCATCACGAAACCAACCTCCACCATTATCATCCCCCCTTCTTTATTGTACACCTCGGAGTCAGGAAGCCGGGTAGCCCACCCGTGACATCCCCCTGACCTGACATCCCCGGCCTGGCGACGAGTAAAGTTAACCCCTTGACCCGTGGGTGCTACAGGTGCAACACATCAGAAAAAAATTCAGCTGAAAAAAATAGCAGCGTTTTCACACTCCCAATCGTCTCGTTTCCCGGCCTTCTTCTTTCATTCCTGAGAGCACGTCTCGTCCCTTACAATGGAAATATTACATCTATTTGAAAGGATATGAAATTTTCATTACACAGAAAATTAGGCAGAAAATGAGGCAGAATGATTCCGCTTCTTCCCATTACACATAAACAATCTCTATAAATTTGTCTCGTATTATTTCAAATTATCCAACTTATTAAAGTTTCCTGAGAAATGTCACTTTTGCGGTAAAGGGGGTCTTCCATTTTTTTTTTATGATTTCATTTATTTGTGTCTGGATTTGGAAGTCTTATTCCTTTTAACCCTTTAATGATGTGAGCTGTTTTGCACTTCAGGACTCTGCTCTGTTTTCTCAAATACTCCTAATGTGGAAACGTCACCATCAAGGCATTAATTATGGGATGTAAAGTCATCACGGCCAAACTTCAGTGTTTTTCCTTCTTTTCATCCTACATTTCTATGGTTACTGACGCATAATTCTAAACATTCCGTAAGTTGTTACATTTTATTGACCAATCTTCTGTACAGACTGAATATTCCAGCGCTGACCCTGGTTTCTCCAGACTCTTCCCTTCACCCGGCAGCTGGATATCGGCTCCTGATCCTGACTGATGACCTGTTCTGGTCTCATCGGGGCTTGGAAATTATCACAAATTTGGAGATATTTCGCATTTTGGTTATTGACCACAGGTTCTCAATGGGATTGAGACCTGAGGAGTTTCCTGGCCCAGGACTCAAAATGTGAATGTTTTGTTCTTTGAGCCACTTAGTTTTCACTTTTGCCTTGTGACCTGGTCTCAATCATAGGGAGAAAGCATCATCACCACATTGTCCTGGATGATGGGACAAGTTGTTCTTGGAGGAGGTTTAGATCCCATTCATTATTCATGGCTGTGGTCTTACATATAATTGTGAGTGACCCCCTCCATGGATGAGAACCCCCCACACATTGTGAGTGACCCCCTCCATGGATGAGAAGCCTCCACACATTGTGAGTGACCCCCTCCATGGATGAGAAGCCTCCACACATTGTGGGTGACCCCCTCCATGGATGAGAAGCCTCCACACATTGTGAGTGACCCCCTCCATGGATGAGAAGCCTCCACACATTGTGAGTGACCCCCTCCATGGATGAGAAGCCCCCACACATTGTGAGTGACCCCCTCCATGGATGAGAAGCCTCCACACATTGTGAGTGAGCCCCTCCATGGATGTGAAGCCCCCACATATTGTGAGTGACCCCCTCCATGGATGAGAAGCCCCCACACATTGTGAGTGACCTCTACATGGATCAGAAGCCTCCACATATTGTGAGTAACCCCCTCCATGGATAAGAAGCCCCCATATATTGTGAGTGAGCCCCTCCATGAATGAGAAGCCCTCACATATTGTGAGTGAGCTCCTCTATGGATGAGAAGCCCCCACACATTGTGAATGACCCCTCCATGGATGAGAAGCCCCCACACATTGTGAGTGACCTCTACATGGATCAGAAGCCTCCACATATTGTGAGTGACCCCCTCCAAGGATAAGAAGCCCCCATATATTGTGAATGACCCCTCCATGGATGAGAAGCCCCCACACATTGTGAATGACCCCTCCATGGATGAGAAGCCCCCACACATTGTGAGTGAGCTTCTCCATGAATGAGAAACCCTCACATATTGTGACTGAGCCCCTCCAATGAATGAGAAGCCCTCACATATTGTGACTGAGCCCCTCCAATGAATGAGAAGCCCTCACATATTGTGACTGAGCCCCTCCAATGAATGACAAGCCCTCACATATTGTGAGTGAGCTCCTCTATGGATGAGAAGCCCTCACATATTGTGAGTGAGCCCCTCCATGGATGAAAAGCCCCCACACATTGTGAGTGAGCCCCTCCAATGAATGAGAAGCCCTCACATATTGTGAGTGACCTCCTCCATGGATGAGAAGCCCTCACATATTGTGAGTGACCTCCTCCATGGATGAGAAGCCCTCACATATTGTGAGTGAGCCCCTCCATGAATGAGAAGCCCTCACATATTGTGAGTGAGCTCCTCTATGGATGAGAAGCCCCCACACATTGTGAATGACCCCTCCATGGATGACAAGCCCCCACATATTGTGAGTGACCTCCTCCATGGATGAGAAGCCCTCACATATTGTGAGTGAGCTCCTCTATGGATGAGACGCCCCAACAAATGAGTGGTCTCAGGAGGCTTTTCTTCTCTGGACAATCCTTTCTCCTGATGTCCCAAACAGCCTGAAGGGTCTTCATCAGAAAAATGTTTTTATTTTTTCAATAATTTTTAAATTTATTTTCACCACTTAAATAATATTACATACGGTAAGTTTGGTATTTCCATTATTGTACTGACTGGATAATCCTGATCCCAGGTCATTTCTATTATATACTCAATGGCGTTAAAACAAAACTCAAAAAACGATGGCGGAATTGCCAGGTTTTTCACTATCTCACTTCACTTGGAATTGTTTTATCCAATTTTCCGATCCATTTTATGGTAAAATGAATGTCATCATACAAAACTAAAACTCGGCCTGCAAAAAAAAATAAGCCCTCGTGTGGTGATTTCTGTGGAAGAAATAATTTATGGCTCTTAGAAGAATGGGAGGAAAATAAATAAAAAATGTTAACAGGTCGGTAAATTTTTTGCTAATATTGACCTTTTATGGGTTCAGATTTGCTTTTCTGCTGTTTGTTCTCCCTCCTGAATTAGTGCCTGGAGGGGACCAACTTCATTTATAGAGTGGACCCCAACCTATCCGGTATTTTGGTAAATTCCTGAGTAATGAGTGGTAATAGCGGTGCGGAGGCGGCTCTCGCACGCTCTGATCACTAGGGGGGTGATAATTGCGGTGCAGAGGCGGCTCCGGCACGCTCTGAGCACTCGTGGGGTGATAATGGCGGTGCAGAGGCGGCATCGGCACGCTCTGAGCACTCGGGGCATAATAATGGCGGTGCAGAGGCGGCTCCGGCACGCTCTGAGCACTCGGGGGGTGATAATGGTGGTGCGGAGGCGGCTCCAGCATACTCTGAGCACTTAAGGGGGTGATAATGGCGGTGCAGAGGCAGCTCCGGCACGCTCTGAACACTCGGGGGGTGATAATGGCGGTGTGGAGACGGCTCCGGCTCGTTCTGAACACTCGGGGGGTGATAATGGCGGTGTGGAGACGGCTCCGGCACGCTCTGAACACTCGGGGGGTGATAATGGCGGTGTGGAGACGGCTCCGGCTCGTTCTGAGCACTCGGGGGTAATAATGGCGGTGCAGAGGCGGCTCAGTCATGCTCTGAGCACTCGGGGGTGATAATAGCAGTGCAGACACGGCTTCAGCATGCTCTGAGCACTCGGGGGACGATTTTGGCGGTGCAGAGGCAGCTTCTGGCACGTTTTGAGCAGTTGGGGGTGATCATAACGGTGTAGAGGCGGCTCCGGCACGCTTTGAGCACTCGGGGGGTGATAATAGTGGTGCAGAGGCAGCTCTGGCACGCTCTGAGCACTCGGGGGGTGATAATGGCGGTGCAGAGGTGGCTTTGTCAGCTCTGAGCACTCGGGGGGTGATAATGGCGGTGCAGAGGCGGCTCCGGCACGCTCTGAGCACTCGGGGGTTTCTTCCTCTGCTTCATTTTGCTCTTCCCCACCAGGTTGGAGTGATTTACATTTAGTCAGTGGAAATTAATGAATCTTTAATCTTGTGGAGCAGGAGGAGAGCGGCTACACAGCGAGCAATGTATGAGCCTGAGCAGGAGAGATAACTGCGCCGCGCACCTCAGCCACTTAATAATATACATCGCCGGGTTGATTACTTCATAAACTGAGACCATTAGACTTATTTTATTTTATAGAGCGAAGGCAACAAAGGCATTACTCTGCCGGACAAAGAAAAATCTGTGCTGTATATTCAGCGCACGAAAACATCAATAATGACCAAGAGATGTGTCCGGAAATGTACGGAAACCAATAAAACTAAGACTTTTGGAATATATGATACAAGTAATTAAAGTGGTAGGACAGCTGCACCGCTCGTCTCCGCAGTAGGACGGCCGCACCGCTCCTCTACGCAGTAGGACGGCCGCACCGCTCGTCTCCGCAGTAGGACGGCCGCACCTCTCCTCTCCGCAGTAGGACGGCCGCACCTCTCCTCTCCGCAGTAGGACGGCCGCACCTCTCCTCTCCGCAGTAGGACGGCCGCACCGCTCCTCTCCGCAGTAGGACGGCCGCACCTCTCCTCTCCGCAGTAGGACGGCCGCACCGCTCCTCTCCGCAGTAGGACGGCCGCACCGCTCCTCTCCGCAGTAGGACAGCCGCCCCGCTAGTCTCTGCAGTAGGACAGCCGCCCCGCTAGTCTCCGCAGTAGGACAGCCGCACCGCTCGTCTCCGCAGTAGGACAGCCGCACCGCTCGTCTCCGCAGTAGGACAGCCGCACCGCTCGTCTTCACAGTAGGACGGCCGCACCGCTCGTCTCCGCAGTGGGGTAGCCGCACCGCTCGTCTCCGCAGTAGGACGGCCGCACCGCTCGTCTCCGCAGTAGGACAGCCGCCCCGCTCGTCTCCGCAGTGGGGTAGCCGCACCGCTAGTCTCCGCAGTAGGACAGCCGCACCGCTCGTCTCCGCAGTAGGACAGCCGCACCGCTCGTCTCCGCAGTAGGACAGCCGCACCGCTCGTCTTCACAGTAGGACGGCCGCACCGCTCGTCTCCGCAGTGGGGTAGCCGCACCGCTCGTCTCCGCAGTAGGACGGCCGCACCGCTCGTCTCCGCGGTAGGATGGGCCGGACTGGTTCCTATAACCTCCATGTTCCTCCTGCATTCAGCATCGCTCGGCAGCAGTGCATTGTTTTATCATTTCTCCGCCATTATTTCTATTCCCGGGGATTATGGCTTCGCATCCCGCTGTAAATATTAATGTGCCGTCTCAGCCGCCGAGCACGGAGATACTTTGTATAATTTTATTATAACATCAAGCAATTTCCCAACTGGCAGATGTGTCATTTTGGATTCTGGCAAAGTGGCATGTCAGTGGCAGATTGTGCTGTAGATTATTATCAGCCGCCCATGGTATCCAGCCAGGCCGACATGCCCAGAAGAGGGATAGAGACATTCCGAAAACCGACGCTGGAATTTATCAACATTTACCCAATGATTATTGAAATAAATGATTGTTTATCACAACGGACTGTGATCGTGCCAGAATGCTGAAGAGTGCCACGGCGCCCGGCACAAGTGCTCTCCACTTCACATATTTATCACATACTTGTCAGTACTTTATCATATATGGATGTAATGATACCGAGTAATCTCCTCTTCCCCGATAAAATGACACCTATTTTGTAGAGATCTGATATGGCAGTGGTGAGAAATCAAGCTGGAAATGCACTGGGGTCTGTTAGTATACTGGGGTGTATTAGCGCACTGGGGCGTATAAGTATACTGGCGTGTATTAGCATACTGGGACATGTTAGTGCACTGGGGTGTGTTAGTATGCTAGGGCGTGTTAGTATACTGGGGCATGGTTAGTGCACTGGGGCGTGGTTAGTGCACTGGGGTGTGTTAGTATGCTAGGGCGTGTTAGTATACTGGGGCGTGGTTAGTGCACTGGGGCGTGGTTAGTGCACTTGGTGCCTCTCACTTCCCTTAAATGTGCCTGGAGTTGTGTGACATTCATCATCTGGTTCCGCAGAACATTGTTCACAATGAAGCCGTCATCAGTGTGGGATGTGGGCAGAGGACGTCCACTTCTCTGCCTTTCTGTGACTCTCCCAGTCTCCCTGTGTCTGTGTACAACCTGCTGGTGACACTCTATGCTCAGTGGCCACTTCTCTGCCTTTCTGTGACTTTTCCAGTCTCTCTGTGTCTCTGTACAACCTGCTGGTGACACTCGCTGACGCTCTAAGCTCAAAGGCCACTTCCATCTGAGAACCTCCTGCCTGAAGCCTCACAAATGGCGCGGTGCTGCTGATCAGTTGTTAGGTATCGTCTTGGTCTCATGATGTCAAAATGTGAACAGTCCGATGAGGAGGACGGTTTAATACCAATTGTAATGGAACATCAAAATTTATTGGGTGATTCATGCATCAAACACCTGTTGTGAATTTTGCCATTAGGCTCCTTGTTAGAGAAGAGAAAATTGTGCAAAAAGTCCTAAAACATTAAACAGTTGGACATGAGCATCCAAAAGTGGAGAGAAGGTCACATTAAGGTTAGAGGGCATTTTAGGATCATCCAGAAATGTCATCCTAACGCCAAATATCCCAAACTTTTTGTGAGTAATTTATATAAATGTAAGAAGAGAGATCGTGTTAATGGTGCATCATTGGGAGACGTAGAGTGGAGATGAGCTACCTGCCCGGTCTTGGGGGTAATGCTCTGCAGGCTAGCCTCCCAGAACAGACCATGAACAGTAATGGCGTCTTGCAGTCCTCTCCGGCCAGTAATATGCCGCGGGTCTGTGCTGAATCGCTATTGTGCTGTTACATTCTGAAAACTTATGTTGATTATTCCGTCTTTTTTATTAAAATCTGCAATGAGCATTAGGACGGTAAAACCATGACTAATGCCGCTATATACCGGAGCTCCGCAAGGTTAATGTCTGCATTATCAGGAAAGGCTGCCGCGAGAAACGCAATATTCACAACAGCTTTATGGAGCACTTAAAGTCAGTAGCCCTCGGTATCTGTCCAAACAAAAAGATCCAAGCGTGGTCTCCTGCAGCGTGGTCTCCTGGAGCGTGGTCTGCTGGAGCGTGGTCTGCTGGAGCGTCCAGAAGGAGACGCCGTCCCTCACATCCCCAAAAACAACAACTCTCATTTATGGCACTTTCTTTTTTCTTTCTTTTGACGTTGTGGAAACATTTCGTTTGCAAAAGTATCAAGAGCTGTGAAGCAAAAGTGTCCCCGGAGGAGCGATCGGCATTAACATAGCGGAACTGTAAATGTGAAAATGCTAATTCCTAGCAGAACGCAAACAATGGCATCGCTCCTCAGTAATTGGGGGGATACAGTGTATAACCAGCAGTACAGGCAGCCAGCGTGCCCGTGCCAGGTCTTTGCTGAACACCAGCTGGACCCTAAAGTGTTAACCCCTCCAACCAAAAAAGGAGCACCAGCCCCAAGGCAAGTATGAGGAGACACCGCTGGCAAACGCTGCACAGTAAAACCAACCGGACGAGCTCCAGAATTCTACATTCAATTTAAAGATTGGAAGGAGTTGCCCCTATCCCACTCCTCAGACCCCAAGGATGGGGCTCCGAATCCTGAGGATGGCAAAGAGTGACGAGACCCATCTAAAATTGAGAGAATGTGCAATTGCTCAACCCAACCATAGACTCCATTATCCTGCTGGTCCTTATAAACCTCATTATCCTACTGGTCACTATAGACCCCATTATCCTACTGGTTGCTATAGATCGCATTATCCTGATGACCCCTATAGACCCCATTATCCTGCTGATCCCCATAGACCCCATTATCCTGCTGGTCCTTATAGACCTCATTATCCTGCTGGTCGCTATTGACCCTATTATCCTGCTGATCCTCATAGACCCCTTTATCCTGCTGGTCCTTATAGACCTCTTTATCCTGCTGGTCCTTATAGACCTCTTTATCCTGCTGGTCCTTATAGACCTCTTTATCCTGCTGGTCCTTATAGACCTCTTTATCCTGCTGATCCCCATAGACCCCTTTATCCTGCTGGTCCTTATAGACCTCTTTATCCTGCTGGTTGCTATAAACACCATTATCCTGCAGGACTTCATAGACCTCATTATCCTGCTGTTACCTAAATCCCCATTATCCTGTTGGTCGTTATAGACCCATTTATGCTGTTTGACCCTATAGACCCCATTATCCTGTTGTTTGCTATAGACCCCTTTATCCTGCTTAACCCTATAGACCCCTTTATCCTGCTGGTCCCTGTAGACTCCATTATCCTGCAGGATCCCATAGACCCCATTATCCTGCTGGTCCCTATAGACCCCATTATCCTGCGAGTTCATATAGACCCTATTATCCTGCTGGTCCCTATAGACCTCGTTATCCTGCAGATCCCTAAAGACCCCATTATGCTGCTCATCCTCATAAACCTTTCCAACCTAGAAAAGCCACATTTTGGCACCAGTTCTTCTGCCATTTATTACTCGTTTCTTACGATGGTCACTGCTTTCCCAAGGTATTATTGTATATAACTGGCATACAGGGGGCTGTGCTGGGGACCCTCGGTATTGAGTTGGTAAGAATTCGCGTCCATCTCCCTGTACGCCCGACTCATGTACGATCTCATCCGCTGTTCCCCAGTGGTCGGGGTGCAGGGTTATATTTTCTGGCCTCTCGCTTACGACTCGACACCTCAGCAGGGACTGAGAACCTTTCTGTTTCCCTCTACAGTATATATTTGGTTATTGTGCTTTTTTTTTTTGCTGCTGGCAGAACTGTAACATTGTTGCCACAATTTTGGAAAATCGCAGGAAGATAATGCGTATTTGTCACAATGAAAAACATAGATGTGAACAGACGAAATCTGTCTCCTTTTCTGCTGCTTCGCTACAATGTATCAGATTGTATAAAATGTCTTTATAAGGCTACGTTCACACATCAGTTTTTTTCCATCAGGCACAATCCGGAAAAAAACGGCGCCGGATCCGTTTTATCCCCATTGATTTGTATTAGCGCCAGATTGTGCCTGATGGCCTTACGTTGCATCCAGCTTTTGACGGATCCGGCATAATTACTCAATGCGTCGACTGGATGGAACATCTCATTGAACGTTTTTTGTCTCTGATATCTCTGATCTCGGATACGGCGCGATACGGCGTGATTTACAATGGAAGCCTATGGACGCCGGATCCGCCGCGATGCGGCAAAAGACTGATGTGGCTTTTTTTAAACTGAGTATGCTCCAATTTTTTGAAAAAAAACGGATCCAGCAAAAAAAAATGGATGAAACGGATGCAAAAAACTGGATGCGCTGGATCCATTTTTTGACTGATCAGGTATACCGGATCCATCAAAAAAAAAGGATCAGGCGCATCCGTTTTTGCATATTCTGTGTCGGATCAGTTGCATCAGGCATACGCTGGATTGTGCCTGATGCCAAAAAACTGATGTGTGAACGTAGCCTAAGACAGAATAAATGGAAGACTGCAAAGAATTGTAACAAACCCACAGCTGTGAGATACGGTAGATGTATACAGATTGTCAGCAGCTGGACGTATACACATCACTGGCTGCTATCAGTCATTTGGAAAGCGCTGATATATCCGAGTACAAGTTATTTTAAAGTTTCAGAATTTTCCATATGCAAAAATAACAAGAATCCCCCTTTTAAATGTAAATATCTCCATCCAAGAGAGCAGCACTCACCTTCCATGTGCCGGAGAATTACATTGTTTTCCTAAGAATGGCCGATCACTGACTGATCTGTACGGATAGGACCAGACCGGAGCGAGCAGCCTGCGGGACACGACGTGTGGATGCTCCCCCCTAACTTTATATTCCCGACTGAAGTTCTGCTATTTGAGAGGGGAAGGAAGAATCAAGATTAAGGTTCGTCTTACCTGGAAAAAGCAGATAAACCGTCTAGAAGACGAGAGCGACACTTGTGCACGGCGAGGCCGCCCTCCCTCCGGCCGTAAGGAGTCTGCGAGGAACCTGATAGCGGAGCAGCCCATCAAATATTTATAGGAGAGGGACAAAGGCTACACGTGTCCGGGCGCTGCTGCATAGCTAAACAGGCGCTACGTGGAAATGCAACATATACAATCGATACTGGACAATAACAGGCTCCTTGTTACATTAATTTCCAGGAAAGATGAGTGAAACCGGGGAGTGCACAGAAAACGGAGAGTCTGCACGGCTTATACAGGGGGTGCAGGGGATACAATCGCACTTATCCTGTGGGGCCCAAAAAGTCCCTTTGACCCATATAAAAAGACCAATACTGTTAGGCTATGTTCATATCTCCTGTAATTATTTCCGTTTTTGCATCTGTTTGGAAAATGCAAAAACGGATGCATTGATGATGTATCCATTAACGTATCGGTTTAAAAAAGTGATCTTTTTGGAAAATCCGGTAATAGATCCATTATTAGACCTCAGTTGAATCCATTACAAATGGATCATTCCAGGACATGTGAACACAGCCTTAATGGCCAATGATTTTTGGGGACCCTGCTGGAGATTTTGCATCGGGCCCCATGGTATTGAAGTTACGCCACTGGGCATACGAATCTTAAAAGGAGGGTGTCCGGTTAAAAGACACGATCACCTATCCATGGAAGAGGTGATAACTTGTAAATCGTTAGTTCTCCGGCCATGGGGACCCGAACCATCAGCAAATGGGGCACTTTTATTCCTGACAGTGCACATTCTTGCCCGCCGCTCCATTCATTTTCTATAGGACCGAGCTCCGCTTATTCCAGCAGTTTCCATAGAGAATTGATAGAGCAGCGGTCAATCAGTTGCTTCATTCTAAAGTGCCCCCTTCTGCCGATTGCTGCTGGTCCCAGAGGATTCCCACCAATCAATAAGTTATCACCTACCCTGTAGATAATGTATTTTCACCAGACCACCCCTTTAAGCTCCAATACGTATTAGAGGAAAGTCGGCCCAGGTCAGCATTTTGGCCAGATCCAGATCACCGTCTGTGTAGAGTGGCCCCCTACCTCTCCTGACAGGTGATAAGAGGAGAGATGCCCAATCCTTTAATTCTCCCAGGAGGAACCTAACAGCAGCCAACTCCACTCATACATGTGTAAGGGAGCTGGACAGCAGAAGATGCACTTAAGTTGACATTTCACTGTGTCTGCAGGAAAACAACTTAACAGCTAAGTCTGTGTTTCCTTGAGGAAAAAGTTTGAAAGAGAAGCCAGGTTAGGTGACAGGTGTGGCACAGTTGTTAAAGGGGTGGTTCACCCATATTTTTTGTCTAGTTCGATATTATATTGAGAAACAATGTTTCTCTCAAGTACCTTGTGTTGTCAATAGTGACTGTGAGAGGCGCTATTGCAGACCGCTGTTCCCCGTCCAGTGACGTCACCGTAAAATGCTGCACACGTCACATCCGTGCAGCCGGCTACATTCTTCCAGACTCTGAGCTGTGAGCGGTGTTTCACTGCTGTCACAGCCCATCTGCTCCCCCCTCCCTCCTCCCTCACAGCACAGCACGTCTCCTGCTCCCCCTCCCTTCTGCCTCCTCGCAGAACGCTGCAAGCAAGGGACGCGCTGTGCTGTGAGGGAAGAGGGAGGAGGAGCAGGGAGCAGATGGGCTCAGACTGAAGCCGGCTGCACGGATGTGACGTGTGCAGTACTTGACGGGGATGTCACTGGATGGGAGAACAGCGGTCTGCAATAGCGCCTCCCACAGGCACTATTGCCAACACAAGGTATTTGAGTGAAACATTGTTTCTCAATATAATATCGATCTAGACAATAAAAAATATGGGTGAACTACCCCTTTACTTATAAAAGCCCAGAACGACAGAGGGAGGAATTGGCACCCAGAC
The DNA here is from genome assembly GCF_048569485.1 of Anomaloglossus baeobatrachus. Classification (NCBI taxonomy): domain Eukaryota; kingdom Metazoa; phylum Chordata; class Amphibia; order Anura; family Aromobatidae; genus Anomaloglossus; species Anomaloglossus baeobatrachus. The sequence goes on along the minus strand of NC_134360.1, from coordinate 226,591,909 downwards.
ATGGAAGAGAGCAGTCGTGTGAGCAGTGGAGTCGCTTACAGCTAAATATCCATGGACTGCAGATAACCAAATACCCAATTTCTGCAGAAGACCGAATACCCAATTCCTGTAGAAAACCGAATACCAGATTCCTGCGGAAGGCCGAATACCCGATTCCTGCGGAAGACCGAATACCCGATTCCTGCGGAAGACCGAATACCCGATTCCTGCGGAAGACCGAATATTCGATTCCTGCAGAAGACCGAATATTCGATTCCTGCAGAAGACCGAATATTCGATTCCCGCAGAAGACCGAATACCCGATTCCTGCAGAAGACCGAATACTTGATTCCCGCAGAAGACCGAATACCCGATTCCCGCAGAAGACCAAATACTCGATTCCCGCAGAAGACCGAATACCCGATTCCCGCAGAAGATCAAATACTCGATTCCCGCAGAAGACTGAATACCCGATTCCCGCAGAAGACCGAATACCCGATTCCCGCAGAAGATCAAATACGCGATTCCCGCAGATCAAATACGCGATTCCCGCAGAAGATCAAATATACGATTCCCGCAAAAGACTGAATACCCGATTCCTGCAGAAGACCGAATACCCGATTCCCGCAGAAGATCAAATACTCGATTCCCACAGAAGATCAAATACTCGATTCCCGCAGAAGACCGAATACCCGATTCCCGCAGAAGACCGAATACCCGATTCCCGCAGAAGATCAAATACTCGATTCCCGCAGAAGACCGAAAACCCGATTCCTGCAGAAGACCGAATACCCGATTCCTGCAGAAGACCGAATACCCGATTCCTGCAGAAGATCAAATACGCGATTCCCGCAGAAGATCAAATATACGATTCCCGCAGAAGACCGAATACTCGATTCCTGCAGAAGACCGAATACTCGATTCCCGCAGAAGACCAAGTACCCGATTCCCGCAGAAGACCAAATACCCGATTCCCGCAGAAGACCGAATACCCAATTCCTGAGGAAGACCGAATACCCAATTCCTGAGGAAGACCGAATACCCAATTCCTGAGGAAGACCGAATACCCAATTCCTGAGGAAGACCGAATACCCTATTTCTGCAGAAGACCGAATACCCAATTCCTGCAGAAGACCTAATATCCGATTCCAACAGAAAACCCAATGGATGGCCACCCAGGGGTGGAGCCAGTCCAGTCCACTAGAAGACAACCAGGTGGGAGCGGGGAGAGAAGTAGGAGAGTCCGTAGCGACAGCTGAAGGAGACGGACGTATCTCAAGACAGGAACGTGTAGCAGGGGCCTAGGTGGCGTAGAAGAGTGGTTGCCAGAGAGGGTACAGCCAGGTACCCCTGGAACCAGAGCACAGACAGGACACAGGGCCCTAGGTCAGGCGAACTCTTCGCTACCTGACAAATACCTGCACAGTGAGGGGACCTTCACGGACCTCACTGACCCAAGAATCCGGGGGCACTAGCAGTAAAGATAGAGCCAGGGACCGGAACAGAACACCGACTCTACAGGGTTCGTACTGCCCGCCGTACGGATCAGAGAGTGCTGAAAGACAGTAAGTGACCCCCAGACGCTCCAAGCCACAGGGTTCCACCAACTAGCGAGAGGTGCCACCAGGGACAGAAGCCACCAGGGTACCACACCGGCACTGGGACTAAAGGAAACTGAGGTGTACCAGCCATCCTCCAGGGACCAGTTACCCACTACCACCTACTGTGAGTAAAGAAAATCAGTTATACAGCAACCCTTTGTGTGGCCTCCCCTTACTATCTGCGCCTAACTCCATCATCCATCCCTCTGGGGCTGGCCCTACTTGCGGAGGGCCCAACATCTAGGCTGCACCCACCATCAGCCCCAGAGGCAAGAGACACTGCAGCGGCGGTTCTATCTCCGTAACCGCAACCCGCAAGTGGCGTCACAACATAAACTTTTATTAGATCTCCACTGTAAATATCCACATTTTAAAGCGACCCCCAGGGTCACGGAAGCGGGCATCGGCCATTACACACCCGTGACAAAGCATCCCCATATATGTGCTGCCCGGGACCGAGTACCCCATAGCCCTGGGGTGGGTCACACGCTCAACCTAATCTAGCATGCATGTGTATAAGGAGAGTGGGAGGGCCAGTTATCCAAAAATGCGTTGGACATTTTTAGTTACAGTGATCGGGCTGGGAAGAAAAATGGGGTCTCTGTAACTAGTGATTGGAGGGGGTCTCATCACCTGGGCCATGAATAGGAGCGGAGCTGCAGTACCCGGAAGCGCTCCGTGCACTGTGTATATCCATCCCCACCAGAGCTCGTCTGATCACTCCGCACCAAAATCACACCGAGACACAAAGATACTTAGTTTTGGATCACTAGATCCGCTTTAACACTACAATTAATAGACAAATACCCTCACTGGAAAAGTGAATACATTAACTACAAACACATTGCAGACGGGGAACGTAGCGCTACAGAACCCAATTTATGTTCAAAGTGAAGCCCCGTATGGAGAATGTTTAGATTTGTGAGTGGGTTTTTTTAACCTGATTACAACCAATGACATTTTCTTGACTGTTTTCTATGATGTGTTCATTATTATTAGCTTCAGCGCTCATTATTACAAGTGACTTAAGTTCCTGAGCCTGATTAATTAATCACTGAAGATATTTTAAGATACTTATGATAATTTAGTTTCCTTTTGATTTGCAAATAATAAAAACATTTCTGCTTCTGCTGACAGATCCTTGCAGGTTACGGTAATTACGCCAGACTTTTATATCCACGTTGGGGGCAGCAATTAAAAAAGTACAAAGAGGAGAATGAAAAGAGAAAAGTAATTTCTGACGTTAAATGTGATTGTACGTGATTAAAAAAAAAAAGTTTTGCTTTGTTACCCCAAACAGCGGCTCTGGTGTTCATGAGTTGTGTCTGGAGTCCATGGGTTGTGCCTGGAGTCCATGGGTTGTGCCTGGTGTCCATGGGTTGTGTCTGGTGTCCATGGGTTGTGCCTGGAGTCCATGGGTTGTGCCTGGAGTCCATGGGTTGTGCCTGGTGTCCATGGGTTGTGCTTGGTGTCCATGGGTTGTGCTTGGTGTCCATGGGTTGTGCCTGGTGTCCATGGGTTGTGCCTGGTGTCCATGGGTTGTGCCTGGTGTCCATGGGTTGTGCCTGGTGTCCATGGGTTGTGCCTGGTGTCCATGGGTTGTGCCTGGTGTGCATGGGTTGTGCCTGGTGTCCATGGGTTGTGCCTGGTGTCCATGGGTTGTGCCTGGTGTCCATGGGTTGTGCTTGGTGTCCATGGGTTGTGCTTGGTGTCCATGGGTTGTGCCTGGTGTCCATGGGTTGTGCCTGGTGTCCATGGGTTGTGCCTGGTGTCCATGGGTTGTGCCTGGTGTCCATGGGTTGTGCCTGGTGTGCATGGGTTGTGCCTGGTGTCCATGGGTTGTGCCTGGTGTCTATGGGTTGTGCCTGGTGTCTATGGGTTGTGCCTGGTGTCCATGGGTTGTGCCTGGTGTCCATGGGTTGTGCCTGGTGTCCATGGGTTGTGCCTGGTGTCCATGGGTTGTGTCTGGTGTCCATGGGTTGTGTCTGGTGTTGCCTTTCGGTCTCAGTAACTTTAGCTGGAAAGAGCTGAAATATCCAACCTGGGCCACTACCGAGTGTCGCTGCTTAAAAACATAAGATGTAGAGCAGAAAGATGGTTTTGACAAATGTTGCCCAATGTGTTTTTGTTTGTGGCCTCTTTTTCTGAAATGTAGCCTGGTCTGGGTGAGCAATTTTAAGCCATTTTCATACCATAAAACTCATGAAAAGAGCTGCACCGAATATTATATGAGTAGCTGGTGTTACTATGTTGCATTTTTTTATGGCTTTTTGGTGCTTCAGAGTTGTACAGTCTCTCTGCCCAAAACTATTTTGCTAAAATAGTGACCTGAAAAAAGTATTCATACCCCATTAACTTTTCAATTTTTTTTTGCCATAGCTTTCTAAATATTGAAAAGATATAAATCAGCAGAATAGTGAGTGCAGCTCTGGAGTATAATACAGGATAAGTACAAGTAATATAATTTACAAAGCAAATTAGCGCATTATGTAGATTGTGTAGCTGATAGGTGAACATGCCATGAAAAAGTCTTTGAGAAGTATTTGTGAATCTAATAACATTTACGCCTTTTGTGTTATCTCCTCTTGGTATTTTGCAGCACAGATGCCACCCCCGGACGAGGTCTGACCTTAGAAGAAATGAAGAGAAGTTTCCAGTACCCCCCTATAGACAAGAATGGTGAGTACAGATGTCTCTGCGCCAGTAATGGCATAATCACCATGTTGTTCTGCATTAAAAGGCGCGGAAAATCTGAGTGTTTATTTTAAGACGAGTACAAGGTGTTATTTCTGGTGGAAGATTGGACTCTTACCTCTTAAGTACACGGCTTAAATCTGTCATCAGGAAGTCAAGTTTTTAAGATATATATATATAGTGGGGAAAATAAGTATTGAACATGTCACCAGTTTTCTAAGTAAATATATTTCTAATGGTGCTATTGACATGAATTTCTCAACAGATGTCGGTAACAACCCATCCAATCCACACAGGCAAAGAAAGCAAACTATAGATGTCCATAAATTTAGTGATGTGTAATAATGAGAGATGACACAGGGAAAAAGTATTGAACACGTTACTGAAATTTATTTTATACTTGGTACATTCACCTTTATAGGTGATGAAGCTTCGGGATGCCTCCTGTATGGAGACACTAGTCACCTGCATTACTCAGGTGGGATTTTGGCCCATTCTTCCACACAAACACTCTCCACATTCTGCAGGTCCTGGCACCTTCTATGTGTAAACAGGTATGTGGATGCAACGGCACAGAGAAGGTAGACACAGCGGTAACTTGAGCCAAGAATTATTTATTTATTTAACACCAATGGATGTGGTTCCTAGGGCACAATGTAAAAAGGGATAAGACAATAGTGTAAATGGTGGAAATTATTTTACAATATGAATACAGCGATTCTTTCAGCCACACACTTTTGTTCTATTATGGTAAAGAAATATAGTAACTATTCTATACAGTGATGCATCACAGTCAGTCTCGTGCCTGTCATTGTCGTCCCTCTGTTGGCAATAATAACCGTCACCCAGGTCCTAATGGAATTCAGTGGTGCTGCACCGTGAGGACACATGTCCCTATCGATGAATCTCTTCGATGACTAGTTACGTTGGCCGCCTCCGTTCTCTGAAGCATGACCCTGGTCCCCTCTGTACCGTAGTGTTACATCTCCGGTCGCAGCTCACACGAATGCTCATCTTCTTCTGTCTGGTCACGTCTCACGGCTCTGGCTCTGCTACGCCTCTGGTCCCATTCACTTGGTCATAGTTCTGATTGCTCGTCTCCAATCTCTTGGTTCTTATTCTGGCCACTCATCTCTGGTCTCTCGGTTATGGTTTTGGCCACTCAACTCTAGTGTCTCTGTTCTGGTCACTCGTCTCTTGTCCCTTGGTTCTAGTTCTGGCCACTCATCTCTAGTCACTCGGCTCTGGTTCTGGCCACTCATCTCTGGTTCCTTGGTTCTTCTTCTGGCGACTTGTCTATGCTATCTCAGTTCTGGATCCAGCCACTTGTCTCTGGTCTCTTGGTTCTGGCCACTTTTCTCCAGTCACTTGGTTCTGGTTCTTGCCACTTTTCTCTGGTCCATCAGTTCTTGTTCTGGCCACTCATCTCTGGTCTCTCAACTCTGGTTCTGGCCACTTGTCTCTGGTCTCTCGTCTTTAGTTCTGGCCACTCTTCTCTAGTCCATTAGTTCTTGTTCTGGCCACTTGTCTCTGATCTCTCAGTTCTCGCCACTTTTCTCTAGTCACTTGGTTCTGATTCTGCCCACTCGTCTCTGGTCTCTCGGCTTTGGTTCTGGCCACTCGTCTCTGGTGTATTGGTTCTAGTTCCGGCCACTCATCCTGTTGATACAGTTCTGTCATCCTCATACTCTTTGGCCAGCAGATGGCGATACTTGTTTGCAGAGCTCTGTTACGCACTTACTACTTCTTACAAATGAACTCTGCTCTTTAGTTCTTTCCTGATATTTTCTATTGGATTCAGCTCCGGTGATCGGCTCCGTCATTCTAGCAGATTTATTGTCTTTCTCTGAATCCAGTTGGTACTCTCCTTGGCTGTGTGTTTGGGATCATTGTCTTGTAAAATGTCCTCCCTCGTTTCACCTTCATCATCCTGGTAGATGGCAGCAGATTTTTATCAGGAATGTCTCTGTACATTGGTCCTTCAATGATATGAAGTTTGGCAATGGTGTATGCTGAAAAACAGCCGCACACCATGATGTTCCCACCTCCACACTGCACTGTTGCTGGTGTTTTTGGGGTGATTTGCCTTTTGGCCTCCAAACATGGTGTGTATTATGGCCTCCAAAGAGTTCAGTTTTGGTCTCATCTGACCAGACTATGTTCTCCAGTATTTCACAGACTTGTTTAAATGTTATTGCGCAAACTTTAAACGCCCTTGAACCTACTTTTTGTCCAGCAATGGAGTCCTGTGTGGTGAGTGTGCATACAGGAGCGTGCATACAGGCCATGGAGGGGGAGTGAATTACTTATCATTTTCTGTGAAACAATTGTCCCTGCTGATTCCAGGTTTTTCTGTAGCTCCACAGGTGGTTCTTGGCTCTTGGACAACTCTTCTAATAATTATTTCACTCCTCTGCCTGAAATCTTGTAGGGAGCACCTGTTCATGGCCCGTTTATGGTCAAATTATGTTCTTTCTACTTCCGGATAACAGCCTCAACAGTGCTCACTGGAATCTTCATAGTTTAAACATTCTTCTGTAACCAATGCCATCAGTTTGTTTTGCAGCAAGAAAGTTGGGAAGGTCTTGAGACAGCTCTCTGGTTTTACCCATCATGAGATGTTTCTTGTGTGGCATCTTTGTAATGAGACTCCTTTTTATAGGCCATAATTTGAACCAGCTGATATTATTTCTCATTAAGTGGCAGGATTGCTTTCTACTTACTGATAGATTTGAGCTAGTGTCATTACTTTCCATGGCTTTTTTCAACTCTGTTTCTTCATGTGTTCAATACTTTTTCCCTCTGTTGTTTCTCATTATTACACATCACTAAATTTATGGACTTCTATGGTTTGATTTGTTTGCTTGTGTGGATTGAATGAGTTGTTACCGACATCTAGGGAGAAATTCATGTCAATAGCACCTTTATAAATATATTGACTTGGAAAATTGGTGACACGTCTAATACATATTACAGCTGCTGTATATAATAAATGATTGTCTACTAATTCTAAAAGGTACATATCGATGCTAAGAGTCCCCCAAAAAATGCTGCTGGGAACAGCTGGCTGTTTGAGAAAACATGCAAACAAGTGCTCATTTTTCCTGCAGTGCCCCCACAGGGGAACTGAAGCATTACACATTTGTTAATAAAATTAGTGCAATGATTCCAAGTCATCCGCAGACTGGATCCATCTCTGTAAAACAAAACGCTCGTTCGTCAGGTGAGATAATTTGTCAGCTTGCTTAAAAACCTTCGTTCTCGGCATCAGATTGTATCAAGTGTAAAAATCATTTCACCTGACAAACGACTGGTGCAACTGAGAAATTTGCAGCCTGTTTATACAGGAAACAAGAGGTCCAAATTATCACCATGTGTGCCCTTAAGCAATGTGTACTGCGGTCTACAGCTCAGTGGTTAATCCATTGTCGTGGTAGATGGATGCTCTCACGTGTCGTGGACGTGGCACCTCTCAAAGCCATCGCATTCACTTTATTTCCGTTCATTTACCAGGTTATGTGTCTGATCCCATGAGCACAATGCGATTTCATTCTTGCTGCAGGAGCAGCAGTTTCGAAGACAGTAACTGACAGATGGAGCCGTTACTGCCTGTGACGATATCCCGGTGAAAAGGGCGAGCGCACCGCCACCCGACAGCCCGGAGGGAAGAGTTTACACACAGCAGTCATCTTTATTTTTCATTGATGTTGGATAATTCATCTTTATAGTTTTGTTTTGCTCTTGTTTCATTACATGATATGGCTGTGAGCGTCTCCCACTGTAACCTGGCACCAAACCGGCAAATCCCCGGAACGCTGAATGACACAAGCCCGGCGGAGGGCGCCACGACTTGTCCCTTTCTTGATGGCACCTATAGAATGCTTGTATCTGATCATTAATACATTAAAGTATATAAAACATGGTTCTATGTTATGATTTTTTTCCTGTCACAAACTATACATAACCTCATAGTGTAGTCCTATAGAACTACAGTGGCATGTAAAAGTTTGGGCACCCCTGGTCAAGATTACTGTTTTTGTGAACAGTTAAGCAACTGAAGGTGAAATGGTCTTTGAAAGGAATAAAGGTAAAGGTGACGCATTTCTTTTGTATTTTAGGCACAAAAAAATATTTTCATCTTTTACATTTTAAAATGAACAAAAAAGTAAAATGGGCCATTGAAAAAGTTTGGGCATCCTGCACTGGTTAGTACCTAGTAGCTCCCCTATTGCAAGTATCAAAGCTTGTAAACGATTTTTGTAGCAGCCAAGTGTCTTTCAATTCTTGTTTAAGGGATTTTCATCCATTCTTCCTTGGAAAAGTCTTTCAGTTCTGTGAGATCCCTGGCTCGTCTTGAATGCACTGCTCTTCCTTGGAGACGTCTTCCAGTTCTGTGAGATTCCTGGCTCGTCTTGCATGCACTGCTCCTCCTTGGAGACGTCTTACAGTTCTGTGTGATTACTGGCTCGTCTTGCATGCACTGCTCTTCCTTGGAGACGTCTTCCAGTTCTATGAGATTCCTGGCTCGTCTCGCATGCTCTGCTCTTCCTTGGAGACGTCTTCCAGTTCTGTGAGATTCCTGGCTCGTCTTGCATGCACTGCTCTTCCTTGGAGATGTCTTACAGTTCTGTGTGATTACTGGATCGTCTTGCATGCACTGCTCTTCCTTGGAGACGTCTTCCAGTTCTATGAGATTCCTGGCTCGTCTCGCATGCTCTGCTCTTCCTTGGAGACTTCTTCCAGTTCTGTGAGATTTCTGGCTCATCTTGCAAGCACTGCTCTTCCTTGGATGTGTGTCATCCAGGACTATGGGGTACTCGGTTCCGAGCCTGGTTACGTTGGGACAGTTCACTAGGTGGACGTTGCCTGGTTCCATGACCCTGGGGTCGCTTTTAAAAGGGGGTGATTTACAGGGGATTGACTAATTTTTAAAATTTTAAAGATGAAAAAATAAATTTCTCTATCGCTTTCATTCGGGGACACAGGACCATGGGTGTATGCTGCTGTGACTAGGAGGCTGACACTAAGTGAACATAAAAAGAGTTAGCTCCTCCCTGGCAGTGTACACCCCAAGCCGGAGGCTGTACTATGCCAGTTTTTTGCTTAGTGTCGTAGGAGGCTGATGTGGACCCATATCTCTGTGGGCCAACCTCAGCCTAGGCTATTTCTTTTTTTCAACCTATACGGCGCCGCTCAGCGTTCTCATCCTTTTTACGCTTTTTATCTCTTCTGCAGGGTTAAAGATCCTGCATCAGAGAGTATCCTCGCCTGCTCTTTCCCTACAGGGTATCGTCCCCACTCGAGACACAGCCCTTATCCCCCTCCGGCCCCATGGTACCACCCCAGGGGCTGATTGGGGTCCCACTCATTTACGTTTTATGGGCTCACTCCCCGTCGACCCCTATGGTACCGTCCCAAGGGGTGTTTCGGGTGGAGACGGCGAGGAAGCATCGCAAGCGCAGGAGCACTCACAGCACCAGGCCTCCCCCAGCATTCTCCCCTGTTTCACTGGGCCCAGGCAAAGGAGCACACACTGCAGCGCAGGAGCGCTCTGCAGTCTTCCACACAGCCCCCCAGCAGCCTCCCCTGGCACTTGCCAACACAAGCCTGCACTCACCGGGGGCCTTCAGCAGCCAGGATGGGACCCAGGGATCTGGACACCGCGCAGGGACGCAGGTAAGCCCTGCTCCGCGCGCAGTGCTGCTCTCCCGGCGGCCGCCGCTCACAAATTTAGTCCCCGGCTTCGGGCCTACCATTAGGCCGGAGCTCTCCGCCCCCCCCCGTTTGCGCGCGCGTCTTCCTGGACCGCCCCCCGCTTTTTCTGCCCAGCAACAGCAGAGATCATCCCTAGCATGCCCCCTCAGTAAAAAAAAAAAAAAAAAAAAAAAGAGGCAAAAGCCCGAGTTTTTCTTGCAAACGGCCCACCTCAGCACAGGCAGGCCACTGAGCAGCAGCATCTATTTTCCGGTGGCTGCCCCCAGCTACTCTGAGCCTCCTGCTGACCCGGGGAGGACACAGGCCTGGGTTAGTGCTGTTTCTGATTAGGACCAGCAACTTTTCTTACACTTTTTTCTTCTCACTTTTTTCCTCCTATCTCCTGTCTCCTCCCTAGTGTCTCTAGTAGGAGCCCCCTGAGCAGCCATGCCTAACTCTAAGTCTTCCCGATCCAAACAGGTCCCTTTCATAATGCATTTTGCGTGCGAAAAATTCTCCCAAGGCCAGGCTATCCCCCTCTGCGCAGCTTGCGTCCCTGACCCACAGCCCACGCAGATTGCCCCAGACGCTGCCGGCACCCCCATCCCACTCACTACTGCAGCAGTACAGGATGCACCGAGCCCCAATGCGCTCCCTCCCCCGGAGTGGCTGACTTCTCTCTCCCAGTCGGTGGATTCCCTGTCTAGGGCGTCTCAGACCATCGCACAGGCTTTGCAGTCGCTCCCTACGCTCAGCCAGGCCCCGCAGGTACAGCCGTCGCAGGATGACAGTCGGTCTGACCCAGAACCGACTACTGGAGCGCGGAAGCGGACCCGGACGGTCTCGTCTTCCAATTCCTCCCAGAGGTCCCTCTCCCCTCCAAGGCCCGAGAGCCACTCGTCTCCGAGACCGTGTGATGATTCAGGGGAAGAGTCGGATGCAGCCTCCCTTATGGACTCGGATCAGGCAGCCGACGTCAGGCGTATGGTGGACAGCCTGGTCGACGTGGTGAATACGACGCTGAAGCTACAGCCTGACTCTGCCACCTCCCAGAGCTCACAGGTATCTTTCAAACAACTTAAGCGTGTTCACAGGTATTTCTGCGATCATCCGGAGTTCGCTGAGATCTTACGCAAGCACAGACAGCAACCGGACAAGACGTTCAACAACGGTAAGTCGATTGATTTACACTATCCCTTCCCCGAGGATCTCAGGAAGGAATGGGCGGGCTCACCGGTGGTCGACCCTCCGGTCTCCCGTCTGGCTTCGCATACAGTTCTATCTCTGCCGCAGGGAACATCGCTCCGTGATACCACGGACCGTAACATCGAGAGATTCGCCCGTTCGGCTTTTGAGGCGGCGGGCGCGGCCCTGTCTCCGGCCTTCGCCGCCGTCTGGGTAGCTAAGGCCATGGTGACCTGGGCCGACACCCTCCACAGAGGGCTTCGCTCGCAGTCGGGCGATCCCGAGCTTGTCAACATGGCTGCACAGATTGCCCTGGCGGGTGAGTACATCATTAACGCATCTCTGTCTACAGCCAATTGCGCAGCACAAGCGGCCAGCAACACGGTGGCAATCCACCGGGCAGTCTGGCTCAGAGCCTGGAATGCAGACGCGGCTTCAAAGAAATCACTTACCGCCCTCCCGTTTGCAGGAGGCCGACTGTTTGGGGACAGGCTACGGGAGGAAAGAGCACCTCCCTTCCACAGCTGAGACCAAGGCGTTTCCCACGCCGCCAGCCGACCTCAGGTTTTCGCCCCTTTCGCAGCTTCAGTTCCCCGGCACAGCCTAGGAGGAACAGATCCCCCCAGAGAAGCAGGAAGAACCAGTCTTTCAAAACAAATCCCTCCTGGCGTTCCAGACCACGCCAGCCTACCAAACCAGCATCTAGATCTCAGCGATACTCCTCCAAATGACTCCTGGTCTTCGCGCGTCAGTGCAGACCAGGTGGGGGGGGGCGCCTTTCTCTGTTCCAACACGTCTGGCTCCCTTTGATCACAGACGCTTGGGTCAGAGAAATCCTAGTCTCGGGTTACAAGATAGAATTTACGTCAATTCCTCCAAGCCGCTTCTTCCTTTCCCATCCTCCCGAGTCGGACGCGCGAGCTCGCCCCTTTTTTTTGTGCCATCGAATCTCTGCACCGCTCAGGGGTCGTGATTCCGGTTCCAGATTCGGAGCGGTTCAGAGGAGTTTACTCCAACCTCTTCGTTGTCCCCAAGAAGGATGGCACTGTGCGCCCTGTTCTCGACCTCAAGATCCTCAACAGGTACGTCAGAACCCGAAGATTTCGCATGGAGTCCCTCCGATCGGTGATTGCCTCCATGGAGGTCGGCGAATTCCTCGCCTCTCTGGACATACAGGACGCATATCTGCATATCCCGATTGCACACCAGCACCAAAGATTCCTACGCTTTGCCGTATCACACGATCATTATCAGTTCACTGCCCTACCGTTTGGTCTTGCTTCCGCGCCTCGATTGTTCACGAAAGTCATGGCTGCTGCCATGTCGATCCTGCACTCCAGAGGTGTTTTGGTAATTCCATACCTGGACGACTTACTGATCAAAGGGTTCTCTTTCAACGACTGTCGTCTAAGTGTCCAGGTCACCATCGACACTCTATCCCGTCTCGGTTGGCTCATCAATCGGAAGAAGTCCTCGTTGACCCCGGCTCGCCGGATTACCTTCCTAGGCATGGAGTTCAATACCATCCAAGGACGCGTGTTCCTTCCACAGGAAAAGATTGTCTCCCTCCGGAAAGACGTCCAGACCCTCCACCACTCCAGGGCGGTGTCCATACGATTTGGTATGAGGGCCCTAGGTCGGATGGTGGCGGCAATAGAGGCGGTTCCGTTTGCCCGCTTCCACCTTCGCCCTCTTCAGCTATTCCTGCTGCACAAATGGGACAAGTCTCTATTCACCTTGGATCGCAAGATACGTTTGTCCCCGAAAGTCCGCCACTCTCTGCGCCGGTGGACCAACAGCCAGAATCTCGTCAAAGGAACGTCGTTTTTACCGGTACACTGGAAGACGGTCACCACCGATGCCAGCCTTCTGGGCTGGGGAGCGGTCTTCCAGCACCACACGGCTCACGGTCAGTGGTCCTACCAGGAAAGCCGGCTCCCGATCAATGTTTTGGAGATCAGAGCAGTCCTACGAGCCCTGAAAGCTTTTCAACGCCTTCTCCAAGGGTCTCCAATCAGGATACAATCGGACAACGCCACGGCGGTGGCATACATCAATCATCAGGGCGGCACGAGGAACGTCATGGTGATGAGAGAGGTGAAGAGGATCATACAGTGGACAGAGTCTCACAACGCCAGGATCTCCGCGGTACATATCCCCGGCGCGGAAAACTGGACGGCCGACTACCTCAGCAGACAGTGTCGGGCGAATGGTCTCTAAACAGAGAGGTTTTCGAGCAGATTTGCCACAGGTGGGGGACTCTGGATGTGGACCTGATGGCCTCGCGGTTCAACAATCAAGTTCCTTAGTTCATATCCCGCTACCACAACCAGCAGGCGCTAGGAGTCGACACCCTCATTCTTCCGTGGAATCAGTTCAGACTACCGTTCATCTTTCCGCCGCTGCCACTGATCCCAAGAGTCCTCAAGAAAATCAAGCCAGAGGGCATTCCGGTGATTCTCATCGCTCCAGAATGGCCCAGGCGAGCATGGTTCGCAGAACTCGCACAGCTCGTCGCAGACACCCCATGGCGGCTTCCAGATCGGCCAGACCTGCTGTCTCAGGGTCCGCTCTTCCATCAAAATTCAGGGGTTCTCAATTTGACGGCATGGCTCTTGAATCCTGGCTGTTAGCCCAGTCAGGATTTGCTCCAGAAGTGATTCAGACTATGATTAGGGCTCGAAAGCCCTCATCGTCAAAGATCTACTACCGCACCTGGAAGGCATTTTTTCAGTGGTGCGAGGTCAACGGCAATCTCTCCCCGCTAGTTCTTTCACTACCGACGCTTCTAGCGTTCCTTCAGGCAGGGTTGCAAGCGGGTCTCTCGCTGGCAACCATCAAGGGGCAGGTTTCGGCTTTGTCTGTTCTTTTCCAAAGAAACCTAGCATCACGTCTGCAGGTCAAGACGTTCATCCAAGGAGTCGCTCATCTGAATCCGCCCTATCGGGCTCCGCTAGAACCATGGGATCTTAATCTGGTTTTAGGATCCCTCCAACTGGCTCCATTTGAACCACTCAGAGAATCTTCATTCTCACACTTATCCTGGAAAGTGGTCTTTTTGGTGGCGGTCACTTCAATCAGGAGAACGTCCGAACTGGCAGCTCTTTCGTGCCGCTCACCTTTTATTGTTTTTCACCAGGACAAGGTTGTCCTGCGCCCATCTCCGGAGTTCCTGCCGAAGGTGGTGTCTCCTTTTCACCTGAATGAGGAGATCGTGCTTCCATCTTTTTGTCCGGCACCCACTCGCTCCTTGGAAATGTCACTACACACTCTGGACTTAGTACGAGCGCTCAGGACTTACGTCTCGAGAACTGCGCCTTTCCGCAAATCAGACAACCTGTTCGTCCTGCCTGCTGGTTCCAAGAAGGGTATGCCGGCGTCCAAGGCTACCATTGCCAGATGGATCAGATCAGCCATTGCGGAGTCCTACCGAATCAGGGACAAGTCCCCTCCGAGGGGAGTAAGAGCCCATTCCACCCATGCAGTTGGGGCGTCTTGGGCAATCAGACACCAGGCTTCAGCCGAGCAAGTCTGCAAAGCCGCAACGTGGTCCAGTCTTCATACCTTCACCAGGTTTTACAAGGTCCACACCCAGGCATCAGCAGATGCCTGCCTTGGGAGAAAGGTGTTGCAGACGGCTGTCGCACACCTCTAAAAAGGTAGTAAACATTTGTACAGAGCTTTCCCACAGAATTTGTTGTTTGTTTTGGTTCTGTAGGACGGCTTATGTACCCACCCAGGGACTGCTTTTGGACGTCCCATGGTCCTGTGTCCCCCAATGAAAGCGATAGAGAAAGAAGGATTTTTGTGTACTCACCGTAAAATCTCTTTCTCTGAGTCTTCATTGGGGGACACAGCACCCACCCTGTTTGGATTGTGAGGTCTTCATTTACCGGATGTTTCCCGATGTTGTTTGCGGGTCACCTTTGTTTCCATCCGGCTACTATATATTTACGTGCCCATAAGGCACTGTGTTTTTTTCAACACACATTTTTCTCTTGTATCACATTGTTTAGTTATAGTTGTTCAAGGCTCTGACAAAACTGTCATAGTCCCGCCTCCGGCTCGGGGTGTACACTGCCAGGGAGGAGCTAACTCTTTTTATGTTCATTAGTGTCAGCCTCCTAGTCACAGCATCATACACCCATGGTCCTGTGTCCCCCAATGAAGACTCAGAGAAAGAGATTTTACGGTGAGTACACAAAAATCCTTCTTTTTGTTTTTGCATAAAATACAAAGGAAATGTGTCCTCTTTAAATTTTTGCCTTTTAGAGAACATTTCATCTTCAACTTGCTAAACTGTTCACAATAACAGTAATTTTGACCAGGGGTGCCCAAACTTTTGTGTGCCACTGTATGTTAAAAATACATTAAACTTTGTACCATTTCTTATTAGGGAAGGACGCATCTTCCTCACTTTCAAACATCCTTCGCTCCCCTGTCCCTAGCTGCCGTTCTCGGTAAATGTTCAGATCTTCTTCATTTATCCAAAGTGTCTCTATAGGAACACAGTAATTTCCAGACAAGGAGGAGAGGAAGGTGCGGGGGGAGGGGGGCAATGCAGCTGCAGCTCCTGCCTTTTTCCTGTTATGATAGTTACTTTTTAAATCCATTTACTGTATCGTTTTAACTCCATGGTAATGACCTACATGGCAATAATTTGGAAAGGGTTCCCTTTTGGTTCCCTTCATTTAGTTCTGAATCTTTGTAATCACGCACTTTGATTCATTCTTTCCCACTCTTTTTTTTTTTTTTCTTTCATATCATGATTTTTATAAAAAAAAAACAACAAAACCACTATGAATAATCTTACTATTTTCACAGCAGCCACTGGGGCTCTTTTAGGCTCACACTTCCTGTCCTTTCAGGAACAGTTTTCAGCAGTTTCCTTATCAGCAGAGGCAGGATTACTATGATTAGTAACAACACTACACACAGCTGATAACACAAGATCCACCAATAAATTGGTTATGTCACAGCTCACATCCTCCCCCCTCACTTCACAATGATTAATAATACCACTAAACACACACAGGATCCACCAATCATAATTGGCGATGTCACAGCTCATCTCCCCCCTTTGTAATAATTGACAACACCATTACATATAGCTGATAACACAGGATCTACCAATCATAATTGGCGATGTCACAGCTCACCTTCCCCCCCTCCCTTTGTTATAATTGATAATACAATTACATATAGCTGATAACACAGGATCAACCAATCATAATTGGTGATGTCACAGTTCACCTCCTCCCCTTCACTTCACAATGATTGATAACACCGCGAAACATAGCTGATAACACAAGATCCACCAATCATAATTGGTAAAGTCACAGCTCACCTCCCCCCTCCCATTATAATGACTAATAACACCACTACACACAGCTGATAACAGGATCCACCAATCACAATTGACGATGTCACCGCTCACTCCCTACCCCTCACTTCACAATGATTGATAACACCACTACACATAGCTGATAACACAGGATCCACAATCATAATTGGCGATGCCACAGCTCACCTCCTCCCCCTTCGTTTACAATGGTTAATAACCCCACTAAACACAGCTGATAACACAAGATCCACCAATCATAATTGGTTATCAGCTGTGTTTAGTGGTATTAACCAATGTAAGGTGAGGGGTAGAAAATGAGCTGTAACATTGCTAATTGTGATTGGTGAATCTTGTTGTCAGCTATGTGTAGTGGTGTTATTAGTCATTGTAATGGGAGGGGGGAGATGAGCTGTGACATCGCCAATTATAATTGGTGGATCTTGTATTATGTCACAGATCACCTCCTCCCCCTTCCTTGACAATGACTAATAACAACACTACACACAGCTGATAATTGGATCTACCAATCATAATTGGTGATGTCACAGCTCACCTCCTTCCCCTCCCTTTACAATGATTAATACCACTACTACATATAGCTGATAACACAAGATCCACCAATCATAATTGGCAGTCTCACATCACCTCCTCCCCCTCCCTTCAGAATGAATTTTGCACACCATCATTAGATGCTTCAGTACAAAAGCTATGGTTAGTCTGTTTGTTGCTGCTAATATGCGGGTGCAATTACAGAACAAAAGGAAGTCAGAGCTTATAAAATCCCCAAATCCCAAGTGGACGATTTAATAATTGCAAGATTTAAAAAAAAAAAAAAAAAAAAAGATTGCTATGAAAAATCATTGCCAACATTTAAAAACTAAATACATTTATCACAGAAACTGGATTTAAACAGCAGATCTATTTCTAATGACACATTCCCTTTCAGACACCGTGTAACATATTGGGGTCCATCTCCCCATTAAGCTTTTCGCGTTCGGCCACTCCGGTGACTGATAGCGCCCGTGTGAGAGCCGGATACAATCCACTGAATCTGCACAGACACTTTTAGAGGACGATAGAGAGTCGTATACATAAATTTCTGGATAAACCGGTATCAAATGCTCGCGCGTGATACATGATATACCTGCAGGATTTTTTTGGTGGGATCATGGTTCTTCCATACACGATATTGATGTTACCATCGAGGGACAGACTTACTTTGTACAAATCATTATGCACTTACTCATCCTCTCACCCGGACGCCCATGTAAAATAAAAGAAGACGAAGTCTGGAATAAAGAAAAGTAATGAGAACATAAACCCTGCCCGGCGCGTGCGTAACACCATTCCCCTGCCGATGGCGGCGGATACAAATCATCTCACAGAGGATAACGCACACTTCAGAGGATGTCAGCTATGTGGTCAGGCTACAGAGACACTATGGTTTACTACTAGAACAGATCGCAGTGGTCTGACAAGAATATGGGGCACGGAGCCATATATGGTGCAGAGAGGGGCACAAAGCCGGAAAGTGTAAAGAGCGTGCCTTGTGAAATGTGCAGAGGTCCCTGTGCAGAGAGGGAGGATTGATAACAATGCAGATCGCTTCATCAAGGGCAAACATCCACTTTGCTGCCGTGGGGGCCCCCTTAGGAGCTCTTGTGGTGGGGGCCCCGGGGCTGGAGCCCCGCCTATAATCCGGCCCTGGCCTTAGTCCACACTTCTTACCAACTCTTTTGGGCTCGGTGTTGAGGTGGGTTTCCTAAGCCCTTGGTCAGGGTGAGCCGCACAAGAGGCGCTAATTTATCAGAGCTGGACTAACCTGACGGCACGTGGAACACATAAGAACCCGTAGCGCTCAATATACAGAGAAGCGCATGGATCAGCAGAGCTGGAAGTGCAAGTTGCAGCAATGCCGAGTGTGCAGGCAGCACCGTAAACAGCAGAGACGAGTAGGCAGGCAGCAGAGCTGAGTGTGCACAAATGCACCTTGAATCAGCAGAGTTAAGTAGGAAACCAAATACCCTGTTGTAGCAGAGTTGAGTAGACAATCAGGCGCTTTGTTGTAGCACAGCTGAATGTGTGGGTATCACTCAGGAACAGCAAAGCAAAGTCGACAATCAGGAACGTTGTAGCAGAGCTTGATGTCCAGACGGCACTCGGTAACAATAAATCTGTTGTAGCAGAGGTGGATATGCTGAACAACTGAGCTGAGTTGACATTTAGGCACCTAGCTGAGGTGGAAAGTGCACACTTGAAAGCAAGTGGTACCTGTATTAACTTGCTACCTGAATACTCAGGTGTAAAGCAGCCACCTGAGCTGGCCTTGAACGAAGACATCACAGGGGCGTGCTGCGCAACCATAATAGCCTGAAGTGCTTTTAAGCCCTGCCGCTAAATCCATTCACAAATGCCCCGCAACCTGCCCAGCAATGAGCACAAGCTGAACCTGACCACCACTATTGGGCGGCATTCACACCAGCTCCAACCTTTCCCTGAATTTTCCATGTTTGCGAAAAATTGTGAGATCATTGTCAAATCTGTAACAGATTCTGGGGGGCCGGGACCCTCAGTTCTCCCACAAGAAACCTCCTTTGTATCCTCTGTATTATTTGCGTTGATGCATCCCACGCCGCCGCACAGCGATCTGCACACACAGACACATTTACAGTAAACTGATTGATTTGCCCATCAAAAACAAACCACGCTGCGTAAAATGAAAACGCCCCCAGAAATGATTTTTTTTCCTGTCTGTTATTATCATTTACATTTAATTAACCAAACGGCTCCATGTGTCCAAAAGACGGGAAAAGTCTCCAGGTGTCTCGCCTCAATAGCGCCCCCTAGCCTTCTAATATGGGGATGCAGGAACAAACGTTTCTATCACAATCTCAACATCTTTGGGCTTTGGCCTTTATGGAAAGTTTTGGAGGTTTTTGGTTTTTTTTTACATTTTTTTTATTGTGTATGAAGCACATATCGTGTGACCATATGTCTAATGTCTACATCTTTATGTGCTGATTATTGCCAAA
Organism: Anomaloglossus baeobatrachus; assembly: GCF_048569485.1. Lineage (NCBI taxonomy): Eukaryota > Metazoa > Chordata > Amphibia > Anura > Aromobatidae > Anomaloglossus > Anomaloglossus baeobatrachus. Next base: position 226,572,380 of record NC_134360.1, on the reverse strand, counting down.
CATCCCTTTTCTGCTATATTGGCTCTTCCAGCAGTTATCTGCCATTACAATGATACTTGATTGATGCAGTCATGTCCATCAGAGACTGGCTGCAGTGGTCTCATTACATTACAATGCCAGTCACTGATTGGCAGCAGCCTTCAGTATTACATGAGACATTGCAACAGAGCTGGACGGCATCAGTGCAAACAGCCACCGAGGTGCCCATAACAAGGGGCTGTATACAATTGCTATAATGCTAACTTGGATATAATATGTGCTTGAGTGTATATACAAGTGCATCTCAATAAATTAGAATATCATCAAATAGTTAATTTATTTCAGTAATTCAATACAAAAAGGGAACACACACACACACATATATAGTCATTACACACAGATGGATCTATTCCTATATATTATATACAGTCATTACACACAGATGGATCTATTCCTATATATTATATAGAGTCATTACACACAGAGGGATCTATTCCTATATATTACATAGTCATTACACACAGAGGGATCTATTCCTATATATTACATAGTCATTACACATAGAGCGATCTATTCCTATATATTATATAGAGTCATTACACACAGAGGGATCTATTCCTATATATTATATAGAGTCATTACATACAGAGCGATCTATTCCTATATATTATATAGAGTCATTACACACAGAGCGATCTATTCCTATATATTATATAGAGTCATTACACACAGAGCGATCTATTCCTATATATTATATAGTCATTACACACAGAGCGATCTATTCCTATATATTATATAGTCATTACACACAGAGGGATCTATTCCTATATATTATATAGAGTCATTACACACAGAGCGATCTATTCCTATATATTATATAGAGTCATTACACACAGAGCGATCTATTCCTATATATTATATAGTCATTACACACAGAGGGATCTATTCCTATATATTATATAGAGTCATTACACACAGAGCGATCTATTCCTATATATTACATAGTCATTACACACAGAGGGATCTATTCCTATATATTACATAGTCATTACACACAGATGGATCTATTCCTATATATGATATAGTCATTACACACAGAGCGATCTATTCCTATATATTATATAGAGTCATTACACACAGAGGGATCTATTCCTATATATTATATAGTCATTACACACAGAGGGATCTATTTCTGTATATTCTCTATAGAAATAGATCCCTCTGTGTGTAATCACTATATAATATATAGGAATAGATCCCACTGTGTATAATGACTCTACAGTATATAATATATAGGAATAGATCCCTCTGTATATAATGACTATATAATCTATAGGAATAGATCCCTCTGTGTGTAATGACTCTATATACCGGTAATATATAGGAATAGATACATCTGTGTGTAATGTATATATAATATATAAGAATAGATCCCTCTGTGTGTAATGACTCTACAGTATATAATATATACGAATAGATCCCTCTGTGTGTAATGACTCTATATAATCTATAAGAATTGATCCCTCTGTGTGTAATGACTATATAATATATAGGAATAGATCGCTCTGTGTGTAATGACTCTATATAATATATAGGAATAGATCCCTCTGTGTGTAATGACTCTATATAATATATAGGAATAGATCCCTCTGTGTGTAATGACTCTACAGTATATAATATATAGGAATAGATCCCTCTGTATATAATGACTATATAATCTATAGGAATAGATCCCTCTGTGTGTAATGACTCTATATACCGGTAATATATAGGAATAGATACATCTGTGTGTAATGTATATATAATATATAAGAATAGATCCCTCTGTGTGTAATGACTCTACAGTATATAATATATACGAATAGATCCCTCTGTGTGTAATGACTCTATATAATCTATAAGAATTGATCCCTCTGTGTGTAATGACTATATAATATATAGGAATAGATCGCTCTGTGTGTAATGACTCTATATAATATATAGGAATAGATCCCTCTGTGTGTAATGACTCTATATAATATATAGGAATAGATCCCTCTGTGTGTAATGACTCTATATAATATATAGGAATAGATCCCTCTGTGTATAATGATTCTATATAATATATAGGAATAGATCCCTCTGTGTATAATGATTTTATATAATATATAGGAATAGATCGTTCTGTGTATAATGATTTTATATAATATATAGGAATAGATCCCTCTGTGTGTAATGACTCTATATAATATATAAGAATAGATCCCTCTCTGTGTAATGACTCTATATAATATATAGGAATAGATCCCTCTGTGTATAATGATTCTATATAATATATAGGAATAGATCCCTCTGTGTATAATAATTTTATATAATATATAGGAATAGATCCTTCTGTGTATAATGATTTTATATAATATATGCATTTCACTTTTTGTATTGAATTACAGAAATAAATTATTTTTTTGATATTCTAATTTATTGAGAAGCACTTATATTTGTATTTTTCATTTCACATTTAACGTTTTCACAAAAATAGCTTTTATTCTTTTTCCACCGTTTGGAGGTGCATATAATTTATTGCTTGTAAAACAAAAAGTTATTCCAATGTTATTTTTGAGAAAAAAAAATTGTTAATTTTTGGACAAGAATTTAGAAAATCGTAATCTTGCATAAATGATGAGGCGGCTTTCAAAATTAGACGTGATTATTTGACACTTCTACTGAATACTACAATATGTTCTCCTACGCTTCCTCCTACACACACATATGCCAAAATATATTGAGAAGAAGTAATTAATTAGATCTCTTCAGGCTGACAATGTGCAAAGAAACACAAGAAACCGAATACAGGAAAATAAAGTGTTGTTCATAAGCAACATATTTACGAGAGACCTCGACTTCACCCCGGTAAATGTACAGGGTCGACGGTCACCTTCTCTCATCACTGAGCAATACAGAACAATATCTGAAGACACAAAGCTGCAAAGTAAAGAATAATAATAATAATTAACAAAATAAAAAATGGCAACATAATATTATAATGGAGCAGGATGTGGATTTCAGACTACCATAGACTCCTATGGACGATGCAAGTGAGCCGGAGCCCCTGCCAACAACTTACCAAGATCCCAGTGGAATACAGCAATGTACACGTAGATAATTGTTTAGGAGTTTCAATGTAACACATTTTCAACCTGAAATTCCTTAAGAAAATGCTCCATTTTTGGAGGAGTTTTTGTTCTGAAAAAGTTTTTGAAGACTTTTTAAAATCCTTTTCAGAGGAAAAGAAACTTGCATAGGAAAAGCAAAAATGTATTTCCCTTCTATCTCCCCCCTTTAAAAAAACCTCCTGAAAGATTCTGTGTGAACATAGTCTAAGATACAGACTTTATTAGAACTATTCGAGAACAGCTTCTAGGACATTACACTTGTGGCGCCCCTGCGGCCTCAGGCGCCACAGGGTACTGTACCTCACCCAAGGTGCAGTATTCATCGTGGATATGGAGGATGTTGTCACCAGTAACAATCACAACCACACTCAACCAACAAATAACATGGGGGTTCTGTCACTGGGAGTGGGCTAGGAGAGGAGCTGGGGTGACCATCATGAGGTATGGGATGTCATGCCCACTAGTTCAGGGACTCAGGAGGCGGAGCACCCACAGGGGAAGGGAGGAGCCATCTGACACACTACAGGCAGTTAGCACCAGACGACGTCTGAGTAAGGTTGGACTCTGGAATGGACAAGCAAGCAAAGACACGGAAAGTTCGGGGCCCGTGGTCTGGAGCCAGAGGCTTGACCCGGGTTCTGAGGAAAGAAGGGGGATCCCAGGGTTCGCGGGGAGTGCAGAAGGCACCTGTGACCCATTCCATGGCCCAGGAGCTGGGGTGGAGGGAAACCATTGAAGGAAGGCTCACAGAAGGAACCACCGTCCACGATCTCCGAAGTATCCGGGATCGGCTGAGGCCCATCCCAGCATAGCCCGGTGCTCCAATGGCGGTGTGTGACCAGTGAGTAAAAGACCTTAAACTGTTCCATCTGTGTCGTCCTGTTACTGCTGGCGCCCTCCCGATCGCGCCTGAGCGACTACTACTACCACCATCCTCCCTGGGGCCATAGCACTGCCTGTGGAGAGCTGAACCATCCGAGCTGCGTCACCATCCGTCCCAACGGAGAAGTACCGCAACGGCGGCTAATACTGGCCACGCAGCACAGATGGCATCCTGAACAACTACACCCATCATCCCTATCCCCAGCCTTTGATTGACACCGCTGGGGTCACGAAACCGGGCAAGGCCACCGCGGCGTCCCAGGAGAAGCACCGCGGCCCGGTGATGAGTAACCCCCAACCCCATGGGCGCGTCACACTCACTAGAAATTTTTGAGTTTTTAATGTGGTTTCATACCCATAGGGTTTTTTTAAAAAAATGTAGCTGAAGTTTTTCATGCACTTTTTTGAGCCAAAGCAAAGGATTCAGTAGGAGTTCACAGCATTTTGGACACAGCGTGTTTCATCTGCGTCCAAAACGCTGCATTGTGCAGTACAAGCACAGTGGATGGATTTATAGAAATCCCCTGCACACTGCTTCTTTTCTCTGCAGCGTAAACTGTCATATGGTGCGGCTTCCCGAGAACAGAGAGTAAGACCACAGCGGCCCGAACGCTAATCGTGGGCACAGGCAGCTGTGGTCTTCTGCAGACAGCAGCCACGGCCCCACAGTAGAAGACTCGCTGCATCCAGGACGCCCCTGGACTATCAGGTGGTCACAGGGTATTGTGCAATCTGCCCTCCTGTGCAATATCCGCCTCCTCATGGTTTTGGGTCCCCAACTACATGGTGTTGCCAACATCAGTCAATTAAAGTCCTAGGTACACTCTGCACCACACCCACCAGACACACCAGTGATGGCCTGAGTGGAATAGGGTCGCCCAGTTTGGGAGTTGGTAAGGGGAGGTCAGGAGTGTCAGGAGAGAGAAGTGTGTTGGAAGGGAAGAAGAGAGGAGGTCAGGAGCATGGCTCCTAGGAACTGTCTAGGTAGCAGACGGTGGTCTGGGCCTAGAGGAGCTGGACCCCCGGTAGCAGGGGATCGTTGCAAGGGGCACAGAACTGTCGAGGAGGACAGCCGGCGGCCTTGCACCATCACCAGGCTGGGACCAGGGCATGACGGGGTACGTGGACCCTAGATCAGGGAGTAGCTTCAGGCAACCTGACAATTTACCCGACGAGAACGAAGCCTTCAAGATCCGCTCTCCACCCGCTCCAAAATCTGGGTACCAGCGCAACGAGGGGGATAGGAATTTCCACTAAAACGGTCCAGAAAATCCCAAGCATGAACCCTGAGAGAAAGTTCCCACAGTTAGCCATAGTGGGGAGCGGGACCCGACTAGTTCTACACTACAGGGACCAACAAAGAAGTGAACTTCGTGCCAGGAGGCAGATAACGGATCACCATCATCACCATTGGGGACGGGACCCAAACTAGCTCCCGTCAGCGGCAGTGGTGTCCAAAACATTGGTTTATCCAGTTGTCAGTGTCAGCTTAATGGACTGAGTGAGTATGAAAGTGACCCCCTTCACTCTCCACGGCACTCCCCGAATACCATCACAGAGTCCCGGGGCATTCCCCTACCTGTGGAGGGTTCTAACACCTGGCTGCCCCATTCCATCGCCCTGGGTACTCCCAACTGCAGCGGTGGTACTCCACATTACCACACACCACGGGTGGCGTCACGAACTCTAATATAATCCCCTGTACATACCCCCTTCATTTGAGTGGCCTGAGACCCCTCGAGCCACCGCGGATCCCAATCTGAGCAGCCCGGCTGCTGACACAGGGGCGGCACACCTCCAAGACACAGCATGTCCAGATGGTAGGTACATATGTTCACACGTTGCATTTTGGTTGCAGTTTTTTGCATGTTTTTTGTGTTTTCTGCAAATAATAAGCACATTTTTTACAGTACCAATAAAATCTATGAGATTCCAGAAATCTCCTGCACACACAGCTGCTTTTTTCCCTGACTTAAATGGAAAACTGCTACGTTTTTGCTACATTTTCGAAAGAAGCATCAGCATGTCAATTCTTTCAGAGTTTTTGCTACTTTTTTTCACAATTGAATGCAATGGCAGCGCAGAAACATAGCTGCATTTTTTTATTTTTATTTTTTTTGCAAAACCTGATTTATGAAAGCAGATTTTATTTTTTATTGCCAAAGAGCAGGTTTTTCTGCAGAAAAAACGCAAAGTGTGAACATAGTGTTAACCTTTCCTGCTGGATCCACTTTTCGCTTTGGCTCAAAAACTTCATAAAACTTTGCATTGATGTTTTCCCAGAAAATGCTGTGTGTTGAATCAGTAGCATTTTATATAGGCAGGAAAAGGAAGCATCATAAAGATCAGTGATCATCAAATAAAATGGTATCTGTATCATCCCCATCCTTTTTTACATAGTTACATAGGTTGAAAAAAGACCTAGGTCCGTCTAGTTCAACTTTCCTTTGCTTCATTGCAGAAAAATCTGTACTTTTATTTATATGTAATTTAGACTGCAAGTGCACTGGGTGTTAGAAGTGCACTTGCAGTCCTTGTCTCCACCACTCATCGCTGTTTCTGGCACTTGCTTTGCAGTGGAAACAGAGGATGTTGTTTGTGATATTATCTACAACAGCCGCTGTCTCTACTGTCAACAAATCAGCGGAAGTAGGAAAGTGAAAGTGAGAAGTTTGCCTGCAAGTGCACCTCATTTACATATGGATAAAAGTACACATATCTCTGCAATGAAGTATCGGATCTGGATGATATAGATATTATTTAAGTTGCTGAACACTGTTCTTCCATTTTCTGCAGAGTTGCCCCCGTTGCAGCTCCAAAAGTGACTACTGTGTCCCCATTGGAGGAGGCAGAGTGAAGCAACAGATGGCAGATCCGGTCAGTGGTGTCTAATGTATCAGTGGAATTCTAATTCTAGAGCACGATGCTCTTGTAAGTAAAATAACAAGAGATTGACAGCCCGGCAAAGTCCACACTTCCATATAGAATCTTCCTATTACCACTTTACGCCCCTTATCTTCACATTTGAGAACGTCCATATACACTTAAAAAATTGTTTAAAAGAACCCAAGTCCTCAGTGATTGATACCTTTTAATGGCCAACTGAAAAGATGGTAATAATAGCAGCTTTCAAGACTACGCAGGTCTCTTCATCAGGCATGGAAGAGACCTGAGTAGTCTGGAAAGCTGCTATTATTACCATCTTTTCAGTTGGCCATTAAAAGGTATCAATCACTGAGGACTTTGGTTCTTTTAAACAATTTTTTATCTCTACTGGCTAACACGGTACAAAGATATATTTTACCCATATACACTTATATACCTCAATGGGATAATCCTACAAACTGCACTTTGACGCAATGCCAATTTCCAGTGTACTGGCCCTTTAAGAGCTTCATGCATGTGTTTTGAAAATATCTTGTTTTTAATTACTCTGAGAGAAAACAGTTTATATACAAAGTTGGGAATTATTTTTGGAGCTTTATATTAAGCAAACAACAGAAGATTGGACCCAGTCCAAGATACATAACAGTGACAGCTGCTAATGAATATGCCGGGGATGGATATCACTTCACATTATTGTATACAAAGTGACAGGACGGGCGCTCCAGCAAATGCCTGTGTATTATAATTAAGAAATAAAACGTAAGTGTCAAAAATGTCCTGTGTGCTCCGAGCACTTGAGGAAAGTCAAGCAAGGTCAACCCTGCAAAATGCATGAGATCAAATGTGTCCTTACAGACCCATAACAAGGAAACCGAAGAGGGCGAATTACAGAGGTTATATTCTTGTACGTAGGGAGCAGTATTATAGTAGTTATATTCTTGTACGTAGGGAGCAGTATTATAGTAGTTATATTCTTGTACATAGGGGCAGTATTATAGTAGTTATATTCTTGTACATAGGGGCAGTATTATAGTAGTTATATTCTTGTACATAGGGGCAGTATTATAGTAGTTATATTCTTGTACATAGGAGCAGTATTATAGTAGTTATATTCTTGTACATAGGGGCAGTATTATAGTAGTTATATTCTTGTACATAGGGGCCATATTATAATAGTTATATTCTTGTACATAGGGGCAGTATTATAGTAGTTATATTCTTGTACATAGGAGGCAGTATTATAGTAGTTATATTCTTGTACGTAGGGAGCAGTATTATAGTAGTTATATTCTTGTACATAGGGGCAGTATTATAGTAGTTATATTCTTGTACATAGGGGCAGTATTATAGTAGTTATATTCTTGTACATAGGGGCAGTATTATAGTAGTTATATTCTTGTACATAGGGGCAGTATTATAGAAGTTATATTTTTGTACATAGGGCAGTATTATAGTAGTTATATTCTTGTACATAGGAGCAGTATTTTAGTAGTTATATTCTTGTACATAGGGGCAGTATTATAGTAGTTATATTCTTGTACATAGGGGCAGTATTATAGTAGTTATATTCTTGTACATAGGGGCAGTATTATAGTAGTTATATTCTTGTACATAGGGGCAGTATTATAGTAGTTATATTTTTGTACATAGGGCAGTATTATAGTAGTTATATTCTTGTACATAGGAGCAGTATTTTAGTAGTTATATTCTTGTACATAGGGGCAGTATTATAGTAATTATATTCTTGTACATAGGAGATCGTATTATAGTAGTTATATTCTTGTACATAGGGGGCAGTATTATAGTAGTTATATTCTTGTACATATGAGCAGTATTATAGTAGTTATATTCTTGTACATAGGGCGCAGTATTATAGTAGTTATATTGTTGTACATAGGGACAGTATTATAGTAGTTATATTGTTGTACATAGGGGCAGTATTATAGTAGTTATATTCTTGTACATAGGAGCAGTATTATAGTAGTTATATTCTTGTACATAGGGGCAGTATTATAGTAGTTATATTCTTGTACATAGGAGCAGTATTATAGTAGTTTTATTCTTGTACATAGGGGGCAGTATTATAGTAATTATATTCTTGTACATAGGGGCAGTATTATAGTAGTTATATTCTTGTATATAGGAGCAGTATTATAGTAGTTATATTCTTGTACATAGGGGCAGTATTATAGTAATTATATTCTTGTACATATGAGCAGTATTATAGTAGTTATATTCTTGTATATAGGGCGCAGTATTATAGTAGTTATATTCTTGTACATAGGGGGCAGTATTATAGTAGTTATATTCTTGTACATAGGATCATGATTATAGTAGATATATTCTTGTACATAGGAGCAGTATTATAGTAGTTTTATTCTTGTACATAGGGGGCAGTATTATAGTAATTATATTCTTGTACATAGGGGCAGTATTATAGTAGTTATATTCTTGTACATAAGGGCAGTATTATAGTAGTTATATTCTTGTACATAGGGGCAGTATTATAGTAGGTATATTCTTGTACATAGGGGCAGTATTATAGTAGTTATATTCTTGTATATGGGAGAAGTATTATAGTCGTTATTGGAGTACAGTTTTTACCTAAACCAATACACTTTGCATCATGTTTTTCAAAACATGCAGCAGGACCACGCTGCATACTTTCAGACAAAGAGGGATTTACAGCATTACTGCTTAAGAGGAAGATAGCCAATATCAACAGATGTCACAAAAAATATATTTGTGTTTCCATAGCCAGAATGGAATAAAATAATAGAATATCACATCTTCTTAATCATATATATAGATAATTTCATCCATTTAAGGCAAAATGTTACCAGTGGTGAATGCCATTATACGAAACTGTCAGATTTTTCAAAAATCCCATAGAAATTTCAGCTTATTTTTAACTATTTTATATATCAATATTAAATGCATGTAATACAATATGTAGGATAAGAGCGTTCTGGTTGCATTACAGGAAAAATATTTATTTATATACAGAGATCAAGTTTGAATAGTTCCATAGAGTTCAGGTGAAATGTCGTATGTGTAGTATAAGTGTACAAAGAACTTCACTTTTTACTTTTTTCCTAGACAGATAAATAGGAATGACTTCTCTATAGCTGGAATACGGCTTATTTCCAAGGGTCCTGCTCCTAGGAAAAAAATAGAAATCCTCCAAAAAATAAATAAATCACCAGAAACATCTGAGAAGAGCTGAACCAGATTATTAAAGTTCCCCGGAGGCGGTGATCTGGGACAGAACCCGGCGGGTGACACGTTGTGATGTTATACGGCGGTGCCAACTATGGCGGTGATTTACCGGTGAAACCATCTGATTTATCTCTCGTTCTCTCTAGGATACTGGACAATTTCATAAAACGTCCTTGCACAGTAACGTGAAGATTACCATGGTTTACCTGGGAAAAAATGGGCATTTATCACACGAAGATGATGACTACAGGGACGAGATCAAAGTCTTCCAGCAGCACTGCGGGGGCGAGAACCTCTGCGTATTTAAAGGAAAATTCCTAAAAGGTGAGCGGAAACAGAAAGAGCTCTGACGTATTGCACTTTAAGCTTTAGTTATGCTGTCAGTTACAGGTCTATATCTCCATAAAGCTGAGACCTGTGTATCATTTGGCTGGATCTACCGCACTGTTTCTCTTTACTGCAGATCTGCTTGTTCTGATTGACTTCTGTATACAAGCACAAACCCACCGCAATCTCACTGATTACATAGAGAGCTCATTTCCTTTAGACACTGCACCTCTACTGTCCAGCGATATTGTAAAGCAACGTCATGAGCAGCATCATAACACACAGAAATGGTGAAAAAAAAAAGGTTTTTATATTAGGAAGGGGACAAATAAACTAGGATGGGCCCAGGATGGGGACATATATATGAGGAGAAGGACATATATACCAGGAGGAGGACATATGTCACGGTTCTGATGTGCAAGGCATCCTGTGTTGTTATGTTCTGGCATGCTCTACTGCTGATCTGCTACTTGCTATTCCATCGCACAGAGCTTTTGGCAGGTTGGATGCTCTATTTGTCTTAACACCTATAGATGGGTTGTCTCTCAGGACTGGGTTCTATGCTGGTCCTGGGAGGTGCCTATGCAGATGCTCCTTGTTTCTGGTAATTGCTCTGCTTTATTAGGGAGCATGTTCGCCTGGAACTTCGCCAGTCATTCTTCCCGGTTATACAGTAGTGCTCTCTACTCCCATAGTGTTTAGTGATCTGATCTTGGCTCTCGACTCTGGACTGTTGTTGATTCTTCCCTGCCTGTTGTGATACCAATGTGATATGACTGAAAGAATGAGTGTGATTAGATAGGGATCCTAATCAAAAGATAGTGATCACAAGTATTATTTGATCCATCCAAAATTCAGTATCAGAGAGATGTCCTCTGGTTGACCCTATTTCACCATGACCAAGTGTACGTGTTATCAGGTCTTGAACAAACCACTATTATGAGGAAGGAACCTTACAGTTCCACATATGCAGGAAATCGTGGTTAGTTAAAAACATGTGCAGGAAACTGGCGATGTAAAATTCACGGCTCATTGCCATATATGCAGGAAATTTGAATACAGGACTCGCTTAGTGAGATTAGGGACATTTCCAGGACGCTCAAGTGGACGCACTGTTCCTGTGATACAGAGGCCGGGTTGTTTTCCTTCTCACTAATCGAGTCCCTTCGATGAGAAAGGCGTGCTACAACATACGGTAATGTTGATGCATATTTCTTTTATTGTATAAGATAATATGACTATAATGTAGTTCTAATGCCTACGTACCATTGATTATTCATGTGCTATTAAAATAAATAGTATCTTGCTATAAAGAATCTTAGTATTTGTGCCTGATTAGGATATCAGTGAGCGCTTCGTAAGTACGGGTTTTCAGCCCCTTTTTAGGAGAATTTAGCAAAACACCTGTCTCCCTGTTTTTGTCGTTACCGCCTGGCTTCTGACCTTGGACCTCCTCCTGACCACGTCCCCGCCTGCTTCCTGTATCCTATACGTACTCTCCTGGAATCCTGACCCTCAGCTTGTATCTTGACCTCGTCTCTGTCTGCTCCTAGTGTCCTGTCGTTATCTCCTGGCTTCTGACCTCGGCTTGTCTGACTACCTCTCCATTCACTGCACGCAAATAGTGTCTATAGTGTCTAGCGCCACCTAGTGACAGATATTACAACATATATACCAAGATGGGGACATATATACCAGAAGGAGCCCATGATGGGGATATATACCAGGAGAGGGACATATATATATTTATATGTAAATTTGGCTTTTATTGATGCAAAACATATAAGGCTGACAAAAACAAAGGTTGAAAACCTACCCTCTATTGACTTACTGCCACATTACCTTTAAGGTGAGGCTCTATAGCGAAGTACTGGGTGTTTTGGGATTATAATATATATCTGCGGACACTGCTTGGTTTATATACTTATTGTTGATTGTAGTATCAGTTCCCTGATACTTCATTGGCGATAAGTACCAGATTATTATGTTCATCCCCCTATTTATTCCATTCTTTTTCCCTTGTCAATCATGTTTTTAAGCTTTGTTTTTGAGAGCTATGTTTTGTGTCAATAAAAGTCATGTTTATATATAAACAGCTGGGTGTGCACATTTTTACTATGCAACTTTTTTCCTTTCATGTTACAATTCATTTTTTGCATAGTTTTTCTTAGCACCCCTCCCTTTATTTATATTTACTACACTGGGTGTCAACTACTTCTTTCTTAACAAAGTGTTTTGCAAAGAGTAGTGTGTGTGAGGGGGACATTGTACAGAGGGGCAGTGTGTGAGGGGATAGAATAAAGAGGGGTTATGTGTGTGGGGCGATATTATACAGAGGGGCAGTGTGTGGGAGTAATTATAAAGAGAGGAAGCTTGTATGGGGGGATAGTATACAGAGAGACGGTGTATGTAAGGGATATTATACAGAGGGGCATTGTGGGGGTGGATATTATACAAAGGGGCAGTTCGTGCGGGTGGATATTATACAGAAGGGCAGTGTATTTGTGGGATATTATACAGAGGGACAGTGTTTGTGAGGATATTGCTGTATACAGAGGAGCAGTGTGTGGGAGGATATTATAAAGAGAGGAAGCTTGTATGGGGGATTGTATACAGAGAGATAGTGTATGTAAGGGATAATATACAGAGGGGCATTGGGTGGGGGTGGATATTATACAAAGAGGCAGTTCATGCGGGTGGATATTAAACAGAAGGGCAGTGTATTTGTGGGATATTATACAGAGGGACACTATGTGTGGGAGAGATTTTATACAGAGGTGCATTGTGTGGGGGTATATTATACAGAGGGGCAGTGTGTGTGGGGGATATTATACATGGGGCAGTGTTGGAGAGATATTATAGACGGGCGGTGTAGAGAGTGTATAATGGAGAGGGGCGGTGTAGCGGGTGTATTATGGAGAGGGGCGGTGTAGAGGGTGTATTATGTTGAGGGGCGGTGTAGAGGGTGTATTATGGAGAGGACAATGTAGAGCAGGGGTGGGGAACCTTTTTCCTGTCGGGGGCCATTTGGAAACTTCTACCAACCTTCGGGGGCCGCACAAAATTATCAATGTTTAAATGACCCTGCTATATTGGGTGAAGCAATTAATTAACTGGGGGCATGGGGCTGGGGGTATGCACACCACAAGTGGAACTGGGGGCACAGACACCACAAGCGGGGCTGGGGGCACAGACACCACAAGAGGGGTTGGGGGCACAGACACCACAAGAGGGGTTGGGGGCACAGACACCACAAGAGGGGTTGGGGGCACAGACACCACAAGAGGGGCTGGGGGCACAGACACCACAAGAGGGGCTGGGGGCACAGACACCACAAGAGGGGCTGGGGGCACAGACACCACACGAGGGGCTGGGGGCACAGACACCACACGAGGGGCTGGAGGCACAGACACCACACGAGGGGCTGAGGGCACAGACACCACACGAGGGGCTGGGGGCACAGAAAAAACTGGAGGGAGCACAAACATCACTGGGGGGAGGCACAGACATCACGGGGAGGATGCACACAGGACTGGGGGATGGGCTGCACACAGGACTGGTTGATGGGCTGCACATAGGATTGTGTGGGGTGCACACAGGACATTCAGGGGCTGCACACAGGAATGGGGGAGGGATGCACACAGGACATTGGTGGGCACACTGTGCTGAGAGTTTCATGCAACTCTGGAGGGTTTACAGAACTGGGGTGGGAAGGCACAAAGCATTGGACAGGGCACATAGCAGCAGAGGGTCGGCGCTGGACTCACAGCAGCATTGCATTCACATCACCGGAGTGCAGGAGCCGGACACACAGCATCAGAAGGAGAAGGCAGGCACTGCTCTCCGGAGGGCAGGGGGCGTGCACACAACGCTGGAAACTGTGAGGCTGCTGTGGACCCGCCCACAAAGTAAGTCCTGATCACGTTGGCACTGGCCGACAGGAGAACACATTGCAGCACAAACAGCAATGTGTGGATTTAACCCCTTTAGGACGAAGCCAGTTTTGTACTTAATGCCCAGGCCATTTTTTGCAATTCTGACCAGTGTCACTTTATGAGGTCATAACTCTGGAACGCTTCAACGGATCCCAATGATTCTGACATTGTTTTTTCGTGACATATTGTACTTCATGATAGTTATAAATTTAGAACAATATTTTTTGCTTTTATTTGTGAAAAAATCGGAAATTTGATGAAAATTTTGAAAATTTTGCAATTTTCAAACTTTTAATTTTTATGCCCTTAACCCAGAGAGTTATGTCACACAAAACAGTTAATAAATAACATTTCCCACATGTCTACTTTACATTAGCGCAATTTCTGAAACAAAATGTTTTGGGGTTAGGAAGTTAGAAGGGGTCAAAGTTCATCTGCAATTTCCCATTTTTTCAACAAAATTCACAAAACCATTTTTTTAGGGACCACATCACATTTGAAGTGACTTTGAGAGGCCTAAGTGACAGAAAATACCTAAAAGTGACACCATTCTCAAAACAGCACCCCTCAAAGTACTCAAAACCACATCCAAGAAGTTTATTAACCCTTCAGGTGCTTCACAGGAACTAAAGCAAAGTGGAATGAAAAAAAGCAAAAAATAAAATTTTACCTAAAATGTTGCTCTACCCCAAATTTATTCACTTTTAGAAGAAATAACACAACAAAATGAACCCCAAAACTTGTTACCCACTTTCTTATGAACGCGCCAATACCCCACATGTGGTCAGAAACCTTTGTTTGGACAAATGGGAGGGCTCGGAACAGAAGGAGCAATATTTGAATTTTGGAAAGCAAATTTGGCTGAAATAGATTGCGGGCACCATGTTGCAATTACATGTCCGCTAAGGTACCTAAACAGCAGAAACCCCTTACAAGTGACACCATTTTGGAAACTAGACCCCTTAAGGCTTCTATCTAGGGGTATAGTGAGCATTTTGGATCCACAGGTACTTCACAGATTTTGATAACGTTACGTTGTCACATTGAAAATTTTCATTTTTTTCTCAAAAATGTTGCTTTAGCATCAATTTTTTCACTTTTTCAAGAGGTAATTCCAAAAATTTGACCCCAATGTTTGTTACCCACTTTTTTATGAGCGCGGTGATACCTCACTTGTGGTCTGAAACCTTTGTTTGGAGAAATGGGAGGGCTTGGAACGGAAGGAGCAATATTTGAATTTTGGAAAGGAAATTTGGCTGAAAAAGATTGCGGGCACCATGTCGCATTTGGAGGACCCCTAAGGTACGTAAACAGCAAAAAAACACCACAAGTGACCCCATATTGGAAACTAGGCCCCTCAAGGAATTTATCTTGATGTTTGGTGAGTACCCTGAACCCCCAGGTGCTCTACAGAAGTTTATAACGTTGAGCCATGAAAATAAAAAAATAAAATTTTACCACAAAATTGTTACTTCAACCAGGTAGCTTTTTTTTCACAAGGGTAACAGGAAAAAAATCACCATGAAATTTATTGCGCAATTTCTCCTGAGTTTGTTGATATCTTGTATGTGGTGGAAATCAACTGTTTGGGCACACTACAGGGCTCAGAAGAGAAGGAGTGTAATTTGACTGCAAAATTGGCTGGAATCAATAGCGGACGCCATGTTGCATTAGGAGAACCCCTGAGGTGCCTAAGCAGTGGAGGTCCCCCACAAGTGACCCCATTCTGGAAATAAGACCCCTCAAGGCTTTAATCTAGGTGTATATTGAGCATTTTGAATCCACGAATACTTCACAGAATTTGATAAGCTTAGGTTGCCATATTGAAATTTTCATTTTTTTCACAAAAATGTTGATTTAGCGACACATTTTTCACTTTTTCAAGAGGCAACAACAAAACGTGTACCCCACAGGTTGTTATCTAATTTCTTGTGAGCGCAGGGATACCCCACATGTGGCCAAAAACCTTTGTTTGGATAAATGGGAGGGCTTGGAATGGAAGGAGCACCATTTGAATTTTGGAAAAGTTGAAGTAAATTGCGCGCACCATGTCACATTAGCAGGGCCCCTTGGGCACCTATACATCAGAAACCCCCCACAAGTGACCTCATTTTGGAAACTGGACCCCTCAAGGATTTTATTCAGGAGTATAGTAAACATTTTGAATCCACAGGTACTTCACAAAACTGTTGCTGTAGCAACAAATTTCTCACTGTTAAGGGGGCTTTACACGCTGCGACATCGCTAATGCGGAGTCGTTAGGGTTACGGAATTGGTGACGCACATCCGGCCGCATTAGCGATGTTGCTGCGTGTGACACCGATGAGCGATTTTGCATCGTTGCAAAAACGTGCAAAATCGCTCATCGGTGACATGGGGGTCCATTCTCGATTATCGTTACAGCAGCAGTAACGATGTAGTTCGTCGCTCCTGCGGCAGCACACATCGCTATGTGTGACGCCGCAGGAACGAGGAACCTCTCCTTACCTGCCTCCCGGCCGCTATGAGGAAGGAAGGAGGTGGGCGGGATGTTCCGGACACTCATCTCCGCCCCTCCGCTTCTATTGGGCGGCCGCTCAGTGACGTCACTGTGACGCCACACGGACCGCCCCCTTAGCAAGGAGGCGGTTCGCCGGTCACAGCGATGTCGCCGGGCAGGTAAGTATGTGTGACGCATCTGCGCGATGTTGTGCGGCACGGGCAGCGATTTGCCCATGTCGCACAACAGATGGGGGCGGGTACCCACGCTAGCGATATCGGGACCGATATCGCAGTGTGTAAAGCGGCCTTTAGGCTATGTGGCCATGATCCAGCGACACGGCGTCTAGTACACAGTGTCAGCCTCCTGCAGAAATGTGAGTGTTGTCCACGGGAGAACGCAGCTGCCCATGCCCACGATTTGGGTTCAGGCTGCTGTGGACTTTAGTTCTATTCTACCTGCAGAAAGCACTCATCTCCGCAGCATAAATTGACATGCTGAGGCTCGGGAAGCTGCGCCACAGGTCGATTTTTGCTGCGGAGAAAAGAAACACAGTGGGCACGGGATTTCTAAAAATCCTGCCACTGTGCTTCTACTGCACAACGCAGCGTTATGGACGCAGGGAAAACACTCTGCGTCCAAAACGTTGCAAACCCTGATTGTGGGCACACAGCGTAAAATGCTACAATGGATGAATGGATAGATGTCAAACATATATAACGTCCCACCCCCTGCATATTCTAAGCTGGCGCCCTTTAGTGCCTTTCATGTGACACTAAAGGATGCCTAGCCTTGTATTTAGCCCAAAAAAAAAAAAAAAGAATTAAAATAAATGACGTGGGGTCCCCCCTATTTTTGATAGCCAGCTAGGGTAAAGCAGACAGCTGTAGCCTGCAAACCACAGCTGACAGCTTCATCTTGTCTGGTGATCAATTTGGAGGGCTCCCCAAGCTGTTTTTTTTTTTAATTATTTATAAATAAATAATTAAAAAAAAAAAAACAAACGTGGGGTCCCCCCAAATTAGATCACCAGCCAAGGTGAAGCTGACAGCTGGGGTCTGGTATTTTCAGGATGGGAAGAGCCACGGTTATTGGACTCTTCCCAGCCTAAAAATAGCAGGCCGCAGCCGCCCCAGAAGTGGCGCATCCATTAGATGCGCCAATTCTGGCGCTTCGCCCCAGCTCATCCCGCGCCCTGGTGCGTTGGCTAACGGGGTAATAAATGGGGTTGATACCAGGTGTGTAATGTCACCTGGCATCAAGCCCAGCAATTAGTTATGTCACGGCGTCTATCAGATACCCGACATAACTAATTGACAGTAATAAAAAAAAATTGACAACAAAAAAAAATTTATTTGAAAAAACACTCCCCCAAACATTCCCTGATTGACCAATTTATTGAAAAGAAAAAAAAAATCCACAATAATCCATTTGGATGTCCCACGTCGCCTCTGGACCTTCTAGAATATGGGGGGCACGTTCAGGGAACGTATCCCCCATTTTCTAGGAGGGCAGACCCTCCATTTGAGGAGAGTGGGTGCAAAGAATCTGCACCCACTCTCCCCGGGTCACAGCTGCAGAGTGCGAGCAGCCAGCGTCCTGAACACAGGAAGCTGACAGCTGCGCTCTGCTCATGTGACCGGAGTCTGCTGTGAAGGAGCCGGAGGAGGGGGCCGCGGGGGATCAGCGCTCCGACAGGTATGTATGACACCGGGGGACACCAGGGGGGGGTAGGGGGGGACCCGGCAGGGCCTAGGGAGCAGGTTTCTGTCGTATGTGTTATGGCACATACGACAGAAACCATAGGAACACTGTAAATGCGGCCGGCGCGCTGCTGTGCTCGCCGGTGCGCGCGGCCATCTTGGATTTTCGGTAGGGGGTTGGGGGTCGGGGGGGGCACTTTGGGGACACCGGGGGACCGGAGGGAACCGGGAAAAAGATTTATCTCCCATCTGGCATGTTTGATCATGCCAGATGGGAGATAAATCATTTTTTACCGGCGCGGTCATTTACTATAACTTGATGATCGGTATACGGTGTATACCGGTCATCACGTGACTGGGGACCGGAAAAAACGGCCCGAATCATGATCTCCAGGGTCTCAGCTACCCCCGGCAGCTGAGACCCCGGAAATTTTCTGACTCTGGGGGGCGCTAGACCCTTTTTTCCGACCGCCGTTAAAAAGCGGCGGATCGGAAAAAGTACCCTTATTTACCGCCGTTAAAAGGCGTATCGGCGGTCGTTAAAAGGTTAAAGGGCCGGCGGCAGCAAGACCGCGGTGACAGCACGAGCACTGCCTCCCCCGGGAATCTGCCCGGGGGCCACATAAAAGGTCATGGCGGGCCGCATGCGGCCCGCGGGCCGGAGGTTCCCCACCCCTGCTTTAGGCAAATCCCAGAGTATTAGCTTGCCAGATGGGAGATAAATCTTTTTCCCGGTTCCCTCCGGTCCCCCGGTGTCCCCAAAGTGCCCCCCCCGACCCCCAACCCCCTCCCGAAAATCCAAGATGGCCGCGCGCACCGGCGAGCACAGCAGCGCGCCGGCCGCATTTACAGTGTTCCTATGGTTCCTGTCGTATGTGCCATAACACATACGACAGAAACCTGCTCCCTAGGCCCTGCCGGGTCCCCCCCTACCCCCCCCCTGGTGTCCCCCGGTGTCATACATACCTGTCGGAGCGCTGATCCCCCGCGGCCCCCTCCTCCGGCTCCTTCACAGCAAACTCCGGTCACATGAGCAGAGCGCAGCTGTCAGCTTCCTGTGTTCAGGACGCTGGCTGCTCGCACTCTGCAGCTGTGACCCGGGGAGAGTGGGTGCAGATTCTTTGCACCCACTCTCCTCAAATGGAGGGTCTGCCCTCCTAGAAAATGGGGGATACGTTCCCTGAACGTGCCCCCCATATTCTAGAAGGTCCAGAGGCGACGTGGGACATCCAAATGGATTATTGTGGATTTTTTTTTTTCTTTTCAATAAATTGGTCAATCAGGGAATGTTTGGGGGAGTGTTTTTTCAAATAAATTTTTTTTTGTTGTCAATTTTTTTTTATTACTGTCAATTAGTTATGTCGGGTATCTGATAGACGCCGTGACATAACTAATTGCTGGGCTTGATGCCAGGTGACATTACACACCTGGTATCAACCCCATTTATTACCCCGTTAGCCAACGCACCAGGGCGCGGGATGAGCTGGGGCGAAGCGCCAGAATTGGCGCATCTAATGGATGCGCCACTTCTGGGGCGGCTGCGGCCTGCTATTTTTAGGCTGGGAAGAGTCCAATAACCGTGGCTCTTCCCATCCTGAAAATACCAGACCCCAGCTGTCAGCTTCACCTTGGCTGGTGATCTAATTTGGGGGGACCCCACGTTTGTTTTTTTTTTTTTAATTATTTATTTATAAATAATTAAAAAAAAAAAACAGCTTGGGGAGCCCTCCAAATTGATCACCAGACAAGATGAAGCTGTCAGCTGTGGTTTGCAGGCTACAGCTGTCTGCTTTACCCTAGCTGGCTATCAAAAATAGGGGGGACCCCACGTCATTTATTTTAATTCTTTTTTTTTTTTTGGGCTAAATACAAGGCTAGGCATCCTTTAGTGTCACATGAAAGGCACTAAAGGGCGCCAGCTTAGAATATGCAGGGGGTGGGACGTTATATATGTTTGACATCTATCCATTCATCCATTGTAGCATTTTACGCTGTGTGCCCACAATCAGGGTTTGCAACGTTTTGGACGCAGAGTGTTTTCCCTGCGTCCATAACGCTGCGTTGTGCAGTAGAAGCACAGTGGCAGGATTTTTAGAAATCCCGTGCCCACTGTGTTTCTTTTCTCCGCAGCATAAATCGACCTGTGGCGCAGCTTCCCGAGCCTCAGCATGTCAATTTATGCTGCGGAGATGAGTGCTTTCTGCAGGTAGAATAGAACTAAAGTCCACAGCAGCCTGAACCCAAATCGTGGGCATGGGCAGCTGCGTTCTCCCGTGGACAACACTCACATTTCTGCAGGAGGCTGACACTGTGTACTAGACGCCGTGTCGCTGGATCATGGCCACATAGCCTAAAGGCCGCTTTACACACTGCGATATCGGTCCCGATATCGCTAGCGTGGGTACCCGCCCCCATCTGTTGTGCGACATGGGCAAATCGCTGCCCGTGCCGCACAACATCGCGCAGATGCGTCACACATACTTACCTGCCCGGCGACATCGCTGTGACCGGCGAACCGCCTCCTTGCTAAGGGGGCGGTCCGTGTGGCGTCACAGTGACGTCACTGAGCGGCCGCCCAATAGAAGCGGAGGGGCGGAGATGAGTGTCCGGAACATCCCGCCCACCTCCTTCCTTCCTCATAGCGGCCGGGAGGCAGGTAAGGAGAGGTTCCTCGTTCCTGCGGCGTCACACATAGCGATGTGTGCTGCCGCAGGAGCGACGACCTACATCGTTACTGCTGCTGTAACGATAATCGAGAATGGACCCCCATGTCACCGATGAGCGATTTTGCACGTTTTTGCAACGATGCAAAATCGCTCATCGGTGTCACACGCAGCAACATCGCTAATGCGGCCGGATGTGCGTCACCAATTCCGTGACCCTAACGACTCCGCATTAGCGATGTCGCAGCGTGTAAAGCCCCCTTAACAGTGAGAAATTTGTTGCTACAGCAACAGTTTTGTGAAGTACCTGTGGATTCAAAATGTTTACTATACTCCTGAATAAAATCCTTGAGGGGTCCAGTTTCCAAAATGAGGTCACTTGTGGGGGGTTTCTGATGTATAGGTGCCCAAGGGGCCCTGCTAATGTGACATGGTGCGCGCAATTTACTTCAACTTTTCCAAAATTCAAATGGTGCTCCTTCCATTCCAAGCCCTCCCATTTATCCAAACAAAGGTTTTTGGCCACATGTGGGGTATCCCTACGCTCACAAGAAATTAGATAACAACCTGTGGGGTACACGTTTTGTTGTTGCCTCTTGAAAAAGTGAAAAATGTGTCGCTAAATCAACATTTTTGTGAAAAAAATGAAAATTTCAATATGGCAACCTAAGCTTATCAAATTCTGTGAAGTATTCGTGGATTCAAAATGCTCAATATACACCTAGATTAAAGCCTTGAGGGGTCTTATTTCCAGAATGGGGTCACTTGTGGGGGACCTCCACTGCTTAGGCACCTCAGGGGTTCTCCTAATGCAACATGGCGTCCGCTATTGATTCCAGCCAATTTTGCAGTCAAATTACACTCCTTCTCTTCTGAGCCCTGTAGTGTGCCCAAACAGTTGATTTCCACCACATACAAGATATCAACAAACTCAGGAGAAATTGCGCAATAAATTTCATGGTGATTTTTTTCCTGTTACCCTTGTGAAAAAAAAAGCTACCTGGTTGAAGTAACAATTTTGTGGTAAAATTTTATTTTTTTATTTTCATGGCTCAACGTTATAAACTTCTGTAGAGCACCTGGAGGTTCAGGGTACTCACGAAACATCAAGATAAATTCCTTGAGGGGCCTAGTTTCCAATATGGGGTCACTTGTGGTGTTTTTTTGCTGTTTACGTACCTTAGGAGTCCTCCAAATGCGACATGGTGCCCGCAATCTTTTTCAGCCAAATTTCCTTTCCAAAATTCAAATATTGCTCCTTCCGTTCCAAGCCCTCCCATTTCTCCAAACAAAGGTTTCAGACCACAAGTGAGGTATCACCGCACTCATAAAAAAGTGGGTAACAAACATTGGGGTCAAATTTTTGGAATTACCTCTTGAAAAAGTGAAAAAATTGATGCTAAAGCAACATTTTTGAGAAAAAAATGAAAATTTTCAATGTGACAACGTAACGTTATCAAAATCTGTGAAGTACCTGTGGATCCAAAATGCTCACTATACCCCTAGATAGAAGCCTTAAGGGGTCTAGTTTCCAAAATGGTGTCACTTGTAAGGGGTTTCTGCTGTTTAGGTACCTTAGCGGACATGTAATTGCAACATGGTGCCCGCAATCTATTTCAGCCAAATTTGCTTTCCAAAATTCAAATATTGCTCCTTCTGTTCCGAGCCCTCCCATTTGTCCAAACAAAGGTTTCTGACCACATGTGGGGTATTGGCGCGTTCATAAGAAAGTGGGTAACAAGTTTTGGGGTTCATTTTGTTGTGTTATTTCTTCTAAAAGTGAATAAATTTGGGGTAGAGCAACATTTTAGGTAAAATTTTATTTTTTGCTTTTTTTCATTCCACTTTGCTTTAGTTCCTGTGAAGCACCTGAAGGGTTAATAAACTTCTTGGATGTGGTTTTGAGTACTTTGAGGGGTGCTGTTTTGAGAATGGTGTCACTTTTAGGTATTTTCTGTCACTTAGGCCTCTCAAAGTCACTTCAAATGTGATGTGGTCCCTAAAAAAATGGTTTTGTGAATTTTGTTGAAAAAATGGGAAATTGCAGATGAACTTTGACCCCTTCTAACTTCCTAACCCCAAAACATTTTGTTTCAGAAATTGCGCTAATGTAAAGTAGACATGTGGGAAATGTTATTTATTAACTGTTTTGTGTGACATAACTCTCTGGGTTAAGGGCATAAAAATTAAAAGTTTGAAAATTGCAAAATTTTCAAAATTTTCATCAAATTTCCGATTTTTTCACAAATAAAAGCAAAAAATATCGTTCTAAATTTATAACTATCATGAAGTACAATATGTCACGAAAAAACAATGTCAGAATCATTGGGATCCGTTGAAGCGTTCCAGAGTTATGACCTCATAAAGTGACACTGGTCAGAATTGCAAAAAATGGCCTGGGCATTAAGTACAAAACTGGCTTCGTCCTAAAGGGGTTAAATCCACACATTGCTGTTTGTGCTGCAATGTGTTCTCCTGTCGGCCAGTGCCAACGTGATCAGGACTTACTTTGTGGGCGGGTCCACAGCAGCCTCACAGTTTCCAGCGTTGTGTGCACGCCCCCTGCCCTCCGGAGAGCAGTGCCTGCCTTCTCCTTCTGATGCTGTGTGTCCGGCTCCTGCACTCCGGTGATGTGAATGCAATGCTGCTGTGAGTCCAGCGCCGACCCTCTGCTGCTATGTGCCCTGTCCAATGCTTTGTGCCTTCCCACCCCAGTTCTGTAAACCCTCCAGAGTTGCATGAAACTCTCAGCACAGTGTGCCCACCAATGTCCTGTGTGCATCCCTCCCCCATTCCTGTGTGCAGCCCCCCAATGTCCTGTGTGCAGCCCCTGAATGTCCTGTGTGCACCCCCACACAATCCTATGTGCAGCCCATCAACCAGTCCTGTGTGCAGCCCATCCCCCAGTCCTGTGTGCATCCTCCCCGTGATGTCTGTGCCTCCCCCCAGTGATGTTTGTGCTCCCTCCAGTTTTTTCTGTGCCCCCAGCCCCTCGTGTGGTGTCTGTGCCCTCAGCCCCTCGTGTGGTGTCTGTGCCCCCAGCCCCTCGTGTGGTGTCTGTGCCCCCAGCCCCTCTTGTGGTGTCTGTGCCCCCAGCCCCTCTTGTGGTGTCTGTGCCCCCAGCCCCTCTTGTGGTGTCTGTGCCCCCAGCCCCTCTTGTGGTGTCTGTGCCCCCAGCCCCTCTTGTGGTGTCTGTGCCCCCAGCCCCTCTTGTGGTGTCTGTGCCCCCAGCCCCTCGTGTGGTGTCTGTGCCCCCAGCCCCTCTTGTGGTGTCTGTGCCCCCAGCCCCTCTTGTGGTGTCTGTGCCCCCAGCCCCTCTTGTGGTGTCTGTGCCCCCAACCCCTCTTGTGGTGTCTGTGCCCCCAACCCCTCTTGTGGTGTCTGTGCCCCCAACCCCTCTTGTGGTGTCTGTGCCCCCAACCCCTCTTGTGGTGTCTGTGCCCCCAGCCCCGCTTGTGGTGTCTGTGCCCCCAGTTCCGCTTGTGGTGTGCATACCCCCAGCCCCATGCCCCCAGTTAATTAATTGCTTCACCCAATATAGCAGGGTCATTTAAACATTGATAATTTTGTGCGGCCCCCGAAGGTTGGTAGAAGTTTCCAAATGGCCCCCGACAGGAAAAAGGTTCCCCACCCCCGGCCTAAAGCATGTCCTCAGGGGCAGAGCATAATAGTCCAATAAGAGGGAATCAATGTGCTACTCTCCGCCCCCGCAGAGCCTACATTGGGCATAAAGCAGTGCATCAGTTCTATTAATGCCTTCTTTTAAAAAATTCTATGCCAAGAAATTCATTTTTCATCAAACACCACTATTTATATCTACTCTTCGATACAATAAATCGAGGAATCTTAATTAGGACTGCCCAAGAGCCGAGAGCCATGCAAACTAAAGATGTCCACTGAAATGTGGCTTCCAGACTGGACAATTACTGTTAATATTTGACAAGTTTTATTAATTATGTAGTCATGCCATTTAGATAAAACTTTAAATCACCAAAACAGAACTTGTGGCCAGAAACAAAAAAGATCTTTGGCAAGTAAGATTAGTCTAGTAGAACCAAAAAGAGGCCAGAGATAAAAAAAAAAAAATGTTCTTAAACCTACAGCAATAACCTACAACATGAGCAACTCCTGCCATGAGCTGACTCTGTTAATGAAACGCCATTCACTTAAAAGAAAAAAAAAATAAATTGTAATACCACACATGGCCTGAAGTGGCACTGTTCCTAAAAAAAAACAACATTTTTTTTTATTTTAGACAATTATTTTAACCCTCTCAATTGAGGACACAATGAAATAAATATGGTCAATAGATGTATAAATTGGGCAAAAAAGGTTTGTCCAAAATTTTCACATTAAAACAAAGGTAATGGAGTCAGATGGCTAAGTAGTGTTAGGTCCTGTACAGCCCAGACGAATGTAACCAAATATTTTTTTAATATAGGATTGACTTTCAAGAATCCTTGATAGATCAAATGTGTTTTCCCACCAAATGTATATATTTTCTATCCTCAAGAAAGTGATATCTGTATGGTCAATGCTAGACCAAAAATTGGAACCCCTTCTGAATCCAAGGAGGAGGGTCTTGGTGGTGAACAATCAGCTTGAGTGCCGCTCTATTCACTTCAATGAGACTGATAGAACAGCCATCTCCATCAGGTGAATAGGAATTAATAGACCATGCCCATCACGGTCCATAAACATCGGGGATTATAAAACTCCCCTTATAGGGATTGGTGGGGGACCCATTGTTGTACTCCCAGCTGTCATACATTTATACTATCACTTATCTTGTGGATAGGCCATGAATGTATATAGTAGAAAACATCTTTTAAGTTGGCGCTTACACTGGACCTAAATTAGAAATGATTGTGATTCCAGAGGTTCCAAGATTCAGATCGTCGACACATTTTGGTGAAATATGTTGTGAATACTGTCTGGTGGAGTTCCGCTCTTGGACTCCCTCCTGTGGACATTGATGTTAGTGGGTTGGATTCTGTTCCTCTGTTCTATTCATCTGGTTGGCAGCTCAAACCTTGATTTTGAATATAGGCGTGTGTTGGCTGTTTGTCTTTGCCAGTTGTCTGAAATTCCTGAGACTATAGGAATCTGTATCTTGTCCTCCTGGCTTCCCCGCTATCAAGCTAAGCTAAGTTCTTGGTTTTGCGTCATACTTTTTGTGTGTTTTTTGCTTATTGCTTCTGTGAATTATCTCTGAAGGTTTTTGTATTGAATCCTGTTTTGTTTGTGCCTTCAGATACGGAAGGTTTATCTTCCTAGTCAGTCTATGCTATTATTCTTCACAAGGTTTAGTCAGCAGGGTAATTGCTAGTCTTTTCATACCAGAGTCTTGAACGGATTGTGAACGTGCGAGTGTTAGATTACTCTCCTTTTTTGCACATTCCGTGTAGGAAGTTTTGATAGGGTTTTTTATGCCGACCGGAAGAGTTCCCTATCCTGTCTTTTGTATTTAGTATAGTGTGGCCTCTCTTTGCTCCATCTTGCTCTTACTGTGTATGTCTTTTCATCTTTGTTCACAGTCTGTACATGTGGGAGGCTGCCTATCTTCTTTGGGGAAATCTGCTCTGAGGCAAGATAGTTTCTTTTCACTTTCTGCCTTGTAGGTTATGTAGTCCTCCGGCTGGGTTTGAGGCATCTAGGTTGTTAGGCATACTGCCCAGCTACTTCTAGTTGTTGTTAAGGTCAGGGCTTGCGGTCGGTACTTTTTTACCTATGACTCTGGTGATTTGTATTCATGGTAGTCATTGAACATCGGATCATAACAGAAATAGTTGTGATCGAAAATTAAAATTTCACATTAGGGAAATATTAATTGGAAACGTACAGAATCCTTTTTATCTAACAGTTGAGTAGATCAAGTGAAGATGACTCTGATCATGTTGAAAGAGATGATAACTAGAAAGTGACCAAGGAGAAGGAGATTAATAAAACTAATTAAGACATTGACAACCATGACTTAGATAAGGACCTTAAGGTGGAAGAACCAGATGATGTGTTGGAGACTCATTATGAGGAACGTGACACCATAGTTGATAAGAACATCCAAGGACACAATGATGTAGATGAACCCTTGTTGAATAGACCGGAAAAAGAAAGAAAAACAGTTTGTGTGAGTCCTGATAACTAGAAAGTAATGGTGGTGGAACCATAGATGGATGAGGAGGACAAGTCTGAAGTGGATGATGACTTTTAGAGGAAGCACATAGTGGATGAGTATAGGATCCTGTGCACCTCCGAGATCCAGCATGCCACCTGTGCCATAATGCAGTGTATTTAGCCTCTCCTCTCGGATGTTACATCAAAAGCCTCCTTCACAAATACGTGTCTCCAGCACGTGTGGTGTCCGTTTTCACATACACTGGAGACACAGACACGCGTAGACTCATCAAATTCAGTGGGTTTGTTCACATGTCTGTGTTTTGACAGTCCTGTGTTTTGACAGTCCTGTGTTTTGACAGTCCTGTGTGTCCTTGTGGAGTACAAGTGTGTCCTTGTTCTCCACATAGCGACAGGTCCATTTTTTGACAACTCACTGAAATTAAATGTCTCCGGCACTGTTGTTGCTTCCAGGTCCACTCATTATGGTTCTTGAATATTCACTGCCCCGCGGACCCGGAAGCAAGTGTGACAGCAGATAAGTATACAAGTTTATGCTGTCCGTGTGCTATCCGGATATCATACACAGACAGCACACTAATGACACACACACTGACACACGGACGGCCCACGGAACTCCACAACGGACTACGCAAAACGTTTGTTTTTTGCACGGACGTATGAAGGGGGCCTAAAAAATTATGGAGTGAATAGTAATTTTTCAAATAAGGCTACTGTATATTCACATCGGATAATAACTATCACATAAAGACCCCAGTGATTTATAATCCATTCTTTTGATGGGACAATAGTTCTGCATTTGGATTATTTTTTTACTGCTGTGTTCATTCTGTTTTCTTTCCCCTGTAGATTATTTTACTATCGCTCAGGAGGTTTGAGGATCAGCACCAGCGACTGCGCTCAGTAGATGTCTTCATATATAGTTCATATTTTGTTGCTCTTGAAGTGTGGTCTATTCCAGGAATCAAACTACCAACCTGTAACACGACAGACGGAGAGTTTTGCGGGAATCCATAGCCTGTACCGCTAACGATAGCAGGATTTTTTCTGTCTAAAGATCTAAATTGTAGCAATCATCTGAAGATGCATGTAGTACTGATATAAAGAGAAATACCCCTATATTATTGTAAAATAATAGTCAATAATAATAAAATAATATTTTCCTATAAAGTTACTTCAAAATAATAAAAAAAAATACAATATTCACATTTATAATGCACTATTTAAATAATAAATGTCACAATCAAATAAATAAATACAGAAATAAATAAATTGTAGCCACTGAAATAAGGCAGCGGATTGATTATTTAGGCTACTTTCACACTTGCGTTGAACGGCATCCATTGCATTGCGTTGTGTAACGGATGCAACGGATGTGTTGCATTTAGTGGCACAACGAATCGTACAAAACAACGAAATCTTTTTTTTTTTTTTTTTCCTTTCGTTTTACCTGCGGTAGACTATTGTGAATGATCAGCTGATCGCTCACAGCAGCCGGTCGCCGAGTGATCAGCTGATCGCTCACAGCAGCCGGTCGCCGGGTGATCAGCTGACAGTTCAGCCGCCGAGAATGTGTGAGGGGGCGGAGTGCGGGGTGGGTGGAGTCGAGCGGTACCATGGCGCTGAAGACGTCAGTGCAGTGAGAAATGCAAGGCTGGGGACAGGTGAGTGTGAGTGTGTGTGTGCGTGCGTGTGTACATGTGGAGTGGAGTGCGGGAGGGGGCGGAGCCGAGCAGGAAAGTGTCGGGCTCCCTGCACACGTAGCCAGGGTAAATATCGGGTAACTAGGCAAAGTGCATTGCTTAGTAACCAGATGTTTACCCTGGTTACATGTGCAGGGAGCCAGAGAGAGCATGCACAGCGAAATCCTACGGATTGCGCTGCTCAAAAAACACTACATGCAGCGTTCCCTCCGCCCGGCGCAGCGTCAAAATAACAATGCTGCATCGTGCAGCGGATGCAACGCAAGACCATCTGTTGCTATCCGTAGCTAATAGAAGTCTATGAGGAATATAACGGATTCCTGCAACGGTTACCGTAATTCCTCAGGGCTGCGGATAGCAACGGAAGCCGTCCAACGCAAGTGTGAAAGTAGCCTTATGGTGATTGGTAAATGGTGCAAAAAATGGAGTAATTGATTTTTTTTTCTCCATTAAATACATATACAATACAAAAAAACACAAATGTAACGATTACATATCTGCTTGGCAAATTAGCATTTAAAATAACTAATGTCTATCCGTAAAATTAGACTTCATATAGAAAACTTACACTAAAATAAACCGGAAGTGAACACAACAAAAATATAATAAAATATAACAAAAATTGTAATAAAAATATTTGGACATTTTGGGAAAGTGCAGAAATAATGGTTTATATTTACTTGTAGATTTCGTGGTGATTTGTTAAAAATGTCTTTATAAATGTTCCATTTTCTCGCAAAGTAATAATTCCGATATTGTCGCTTTTTAACATATTCAGGGTTAAGTCGCTGTCACAGTTTATAACTCGCTCCGCACAAGTCGTGTAATCAGCGGCTTTGTGTTTTTGTTTCTGTGTTGTTTCACTTTTCCTTTTTTTGCTCTTTTGTGTCTTATTGTTCCTTCAGCGTATCTGCATTAGTACAGCACACACAGAATATATTATCGAGTGTCGCGCCATGTTGTTGCCTTTGGTTTCTCAGATTACACATTCCATGTTCGGAATTCCTTTGTTCGGTAGCAATGCAAGTTATGTATATTTTTTTAAACCCATGAAACTTTTTTTTTTATCAAAATGAAAAATTGTTGAAAGACTCATGAAAATCTATTGTTATTGTAATCCGGTAAGTGCGCACATAGCCTTAAAGTTCAAAAATGGTAACGTAACAAGAAAATATAATATGTAAAGAGAACCTGGTACATGCTTGTGTAGTGGTATGGCAGTTCAGTCAGTATAGAGATCCGATGTAAGAGTCAAGCGAAATCTAGAGTAGACGCCATATGTAAATCAAGCAGGAAGTGCACCAGGGCGGGTCAGTGAACTTAAAAGAAACAATCCAAGTGCATTGACACGCCCCCAGTGCACTTCCTGCTTGATTTGCATACGGATTCTATGGTGGGTTTTGCATGACTGGCTCATTTGATCTTTACAATAAATGTGTCACTTGTATTTGAGGAATAAGCGCCTACACATACAACTATTTACATATGTACAAATTTGCTGACAGCTTCCCTTTAAGGATACATTTTTCTCTTGTGTTAGAGGGATCACCTGTCTCATTAAACCCTGGCTCTTATAAGTGACTAGCTTGTAGTACCCGGTGTTGCCCAAGCTAGTAACTGTCTCTCTGTCTCACCCACTCTCTCCCACTGTCTCACTCTCCCCCTCTCTTTCCCTATCTTCCCTCTGTATGTCTGTCTCCTTCTCTCTCTGTCTCTCTCTATCTGTCTTTGTCTCTCTGTCTATCTATCCTCTATCAATCAAGAAATAACGTTTGGAACACCATTCTGAGTCTGAACTGGGTGCAAAAAGCTAAAAAATCTACACTATATGGAGAGAAGGTATGCACACCAGTGCATTGATCAATTCAGTAGCTAACTTTCTCTTTATTCATATGTTCATGGCAGTAATGCAGATTCCATTTTTCACATATTCACTCTTACATATAGCTATTGGATTTTTCATGTCAGTATTCACACAGCAGTTTCTGCTTTTCATATATTCCCCTTACATAGTCACTGGTGTGCATACCTTATCCCCATATAATATCTATCCTTGTCTCTCTCTGTTTGTCTCTGTCGGTCTCTCTCTGTCTCTGTCTGCCCCTCTCTCTCTGTGTCTCTCTCTGTCTCTCTTTCTATGTCTCACTCTGTCTTTCACTGTCTCTCTGTCTTTCTGTCTGTCTCTGTCTCTCTATCCATCTCTCTCTGTCTGTCTGTCTGTGACTCGCCCACCCCAGGGCTAGGGGACACCCGGTGCCGGGCCGGACTAGTCCGGTGGTAGTCAGTGGTGGCTGGGCCCGGCTCCGTGGCCCTGGTGGGTGTCAGTTGAATATGTGGCTGATGAGTTGAAGTTAATGTTCGTGACGCCACCTGTGGTATGCGGCTATTAAGCCGCCGCTGCTATGGGAGAACTCCGGGGTGATGTTATGGCAGCTATGATGTTACTGCTCCCCACAGGTGGAGCGATGCCCCGGGATACAGTTGGTGCCCGTGAAAGTCTATGGTGTTGTGTGGCTACCACGGTGCAGGGCCGACAGGCGAGGAAAGAACCAGGCACAAACAACAGTCTCTTTACCTTCTCCTCTTTTACTCTGGGAACAGTCCAGTCCTGGGAGACCGTTACAGGTGGTGATGGGGATCCGGTCGGCCTGGAAGTACTTGGGATGATCTTTCTGGCCAGCTGAGTATGAGGCCTACTCCTGTACTTTGCTTTGTGTTGATAGGACCCTGCTTCTCTGAATCCAGCAATGGCCCTCTTTGCTGCTGGGACCGATGGCACGTCCCTTCTTTCTGTAGGTGGCTGCGCAGACCCTCTCTCTGGTGCTTCTCCGCTGGAGTCCACACCGGGCCCTGATGCTGCAGCTGTGCCTTAGATGTTTCTGGGCCAGGGGCTTGCAGCTCTCCTGCCCTTCGGACTCGGCTACCAGGGGCGGATTTTATACCCTGGCAACCACAGACTCCGATGTCTGAGTCTCTCTGCTGCCTCTCAGCTATTCCTGCTTCTCTGGGCCAAGCTGCTCCAGCTCTAGGCCCCAGATTCACAGGACAGCTCACTCTGCGTCTGTTCACTTCCACTACTCCCTACAGACTGGCTGACTTCCTCCCTCTGGTCAGGTAGAGGAAGGCTCCCTGGAATTCCAGGTTCAGAGCTCCCCCTGCTGGCCGGAGGGAGAACTGGGTTGGGTGTTAAACCTGCTGGCCAATGGATCTCCCAATTACCTCCAGGCTCAGCATTAACCCTTAGGGAGGGCAATGCTGCTGTGGCGACCAGGTCCTAGGGCGCCACACTCCCCCTTAGTTAAATTCAGTACTCCCGGACTGTGGAAACAAAACATAACATGTCATACATTTCATCCCAATATGGGAGGCACATTATTTTTAACGTTACAACTTCAGTCAGTACTATAAGAGTCCAGTGTGGCTCCCTGCCGGGTGTCCATTACACTGCTCCATGGGGGACCCGCCGCGATCAAACCCCCAACGTAGGCTCTGGGCGTGCGTCAGAGCATTGATGACCCCACTCTATGCACGCCGGACGGGTTTTTCTTCAGGGGTGTTGAGCACACTGGTGCTAACTATAAACAATTTAGGTGTTGGCCACCCATAGTCCAGTGGCCCAATTGTCCATTTTCGCAATCACAAAAAAAAACATTTTGTACACGACATTACAGACTTTTCACATAACTATTTACATTCTAATAAATACTCTTTCTTTATATAGTTGATTCCCTATACCTTAGAGGGGGTTGTCCCCGAGTGCTGCGTTGAGACCTGCGTAGCTCTGGTGTTTGTCCCTGACTACTTAGTGTGTCTCCTATCTCAGCACTACTGGTAGGCCTAACCCCAATAGGTATGCATGATGATTGCCTATGTGGTCTAGGAGTCGCCAAGGGTATGACAGGTTCACCACTGACAGGGGGTTGATCCTCCTGTTCCACTGCTGGCGTGTCACCGCGTGTCGGGGCGGACGGTTCTTTGGGTGGATCCGGAACCTGTTCTGTTTCTGGCTTGACCAACTGTGGGAACGTCAGGACCGGTACCACTACGGCACCATTTATGCGGGTCCAAGTCTTGGGGAATTTGCCGAGGATCGTTTGTATCATCTCTTCCCCTTCTTCTCGAACTTCCTCCACTTCCCTTTGAACTTTGCACCGCTCAGGGCACGTCTTCAGGCGGTCTCTGGATATTGCTTGACAAGTCTTGCCTTCGTCCTTGCTTATGAGGCACACCTTACTGTTGTCAAAGTTGGAGGGGATAATGGTGTAGGGCTCGTTCTCCCACTGATCATCCAATTTATGCGTCCTCCGCTTCTTCTTGAGGACTTGTTCTCCAGGTGCTAAGGGAGTTGCTGGGGCCGTTTGATTGTACTGCTGCTCTTGTCTTGTTCTGGCTTGAGACAGGCTCCTTTCTACGCATTCCTGGACCTTACGGTACTGCTGCTGCCGTTCTGTATCCCAATCCTCTATTTCTTGAACCGCCTCAGGCGACACAGTCCCCATCTCAAAGTCTACAGGCAACCTGCCAGGTCTGGCTCGCATCAGGTAAGCGGGGCTGCAGTTGGTCGAATTTACTGGGATATGGTTGTACAGGTCGACCAGATCTGGCAGCTTCTCTGGCCATTGGTTCCTTTCTTCCAGAGGTAGAGTCTTCAGCATATCAATAACCACATGGTTCATTTTCTCGCACAGTCCATTGGTTTGGGGGTGGTACGGTGTTGTTCTGATTTTCTTACAACCGTACATGTTACAAAACTCTTGGAACACCTCCGCCTCGAACGCAGGGCCTTGATCGGTCAGTATCCTTTCCGGATAACCGTGAGGCCGGCAAAAGGATGCCTGGAACGCTTTAGCTGCTGTTCTGGCTGTCTGGTCCTTCACAGGCACTACTACCAGGAAACGAGAGTAATGGTCCACAATTGTGAGGGCGTACACATAGCCTGACCGGCTTGGTGTTAACTTCACGTGGTCCAGGGCCACCAACTCCAGGGGCTGCTTCGTAACAATTGGCTGTAGGGGAGACCTTTGGCTGGCATCATCCTTCCGCCTCAGGTTACACGGGCCACAGTCTCGGCACCACTTCTCGATCACCTTTCTCATGTGCACCCAATAGAACCGATCACGGAGTAGGGCCTCCAACTTCTTCCACCCAAAGTGGCCTGCGTTATCATGATAAGCTGCTAGGACCATTGGGGCATCCCTCTGCGGAACCACGATCTGCCAGACAAGTTCATTTGTTCGCCAGTTGACGTGTCTCTTGCAGAGCTTGCCTTGGTAGGTGAACAGTCGTCCCCTCTCTTTCCACAACTGCTGGGCTTCTTCTGGAGCATCTGGACCAAGATGAGTCTCAGCTTGTGCTAGCTTTTCTTTGACCAATCGCACCGCCGGGTCACCGTTCTGTGTCTCTTCCCAATTATGGTGGAGTAATGGGTTAACCGGGACCTCGTGTTGGCTCGAGCGCTTCACTCCCACAGCATGCTCACACTGGGAAACGCCCTGATGATGGAAAGCCGGTAACTCTATCTCTTCGAGTTCATCCAGGTCTTCTCCAGATTCGGGTAAGTGAGGCATTCTGGACAGCGCATCAGCATTGTTATTCTTCTTGCCAGCCCGGTACTTGATGGTAAAGTCAAAGTTAGACAGCCGGGCCATCCATCGCTGTTCCAACGCCCCTAACTTGGCTGTTGCCAGGTGTGTCAACGGATTGTTGTCCGTGAAGATGGTGAACTTGGCCGACGCCAGATAGTGTTTGAAGCGTTCAGTCACTGCCCAAACAATAGCGAGGAACTCCAGCTTGAAGGAACTGTAATTTTCTGGATTCCTTTCTGTGGGCCGAAGCTTCCTACTGGCGTACGCTATCACCTTCTCCCTGCCTCCCTGCACCTGGGACAAAACGGCTCCCAGGCCCACGTTGCTGGCGTCTGTATACAGTACAAACGGCTGGCTGTAGTCAGGGTAGGCCAGAATTTCTTCTCCCGTGAGAGCCCCTTTCAGCTGGACAAAGGAGGTTTCTAGTTGGCTGCTCCATTCAAATGGAGGGCTCTGCTTCTTAGCCTGCTTTGGCTGGCCCACCAG
This sequence comes from Anomaloglossus baeobatrachus, assembly GCF_048569485.1. NCBI lineage: Eukaryota > Metazoa > Chordata > Amphibia > Anura > Aromobatidae > Anomaloglossus > Anomaloglossus baeobatrachus. The sequence goes on along the minus strand of NC_134360.1, from coordinate 226,537,246 downwards.
GAGATCTTGAAGGGGCGCTGCTATCTTGGTGAAACCATCAATGAACCTTCGGTAGTAGCCCACCAGCCCAAGGAACTGCCGCACCTCCTTTACCGTGGTGGGTCTTGGCCAGTCCTTGATTACGGTGACTTTCTCCGGATCAGGTGCCACACCTTCTGCGCTGACCACATGACCCAGGTACTGTACCTTTGGCTTCAAGAGGTGACATTTGGACGGCTTGATCTTCAGGCCATATTTTGACAAAGACTCGAACACTTCTGCTAAGTGCTTCAGGTGGTCTTCATAAGTCTTGGAGTAGACTATGACGTCATCCAGGTACAACAGCACGGTTTCGAAGTTGTGGTGGCCCAAGCAGCACTCCATCAACCGTTGGAATGTCCCTGGGGCGTTGCAGAGCCCGAATGGCATGCAGTTGAACTCGCAGAGGCCCATCGGCGTCGTGAATGCAGTCTTCTCCTTGTCCGCCTCTGCCACGGGAACCTGCCAATACCCACTGGTGAGATCCAAGGTGGAGAAATAGTTAGCTGACTTTAAGGCTGTTAGTGACTCCTCTATTCTGGGTAGGGGATAAGCATCTTTATGTGTAATGCGGTTAATTTGCCTGTAATCTACACACATTCTCATTGTACCATCCTTTTTCTTTACGAGCACTAGTGGAGCTGCCCAGGGGCTACAACTATCTCTGATAACCCCAGCCTCCTTCATTTCCCGTAACATTTCTTTGGTACGCTGATACTGTGCGGGGGGTACAGGGCGGTATCTCTCTTTAACGGGAGGATGATCACCCGTGGGGATTTGATGTTTAACCCCTTTCACCTGCCCAAAATCTAGGGGGTGTTTGCTGAAGACCCGCTCGTACTCCTGTACCACCCGGTAAACCCCATTCTTTTGGTGTGAGGGGGTGGAGTCGGTGCCCACATGTAAGTTTTGGCACCAGTCTTCCAGCTGCCCCTTGGAGCCCTTGTCTTCCGCCTGGTCGGACGGGATCAAGGGTTCCACTGCTTTGATGGTGTTGTTGCTGACAGTGTACAGTTTTGCTACAGTGGCGTACCGGGGCAATTTGGCTTCCTCCTCCCCACAATTCAGGACACGGATGGGCACTCTCCCCTTGCGGACGTCTGCTACCCCTCTGGCTATCAGGACTCCAGGCCTACTGTCTGAATACACCGGTTCTACCAAGGCATGGTAATCCTGACCCTTGAGGCCTATTGCTGCCCGACACCATATCAACATTTCACTTCTTGGGGGTATTGCAATGGGTAGGGGGTCACTTACCCTCACACTGCCAATTTCTCCTCCGGCCAGCTCCACCTGCTGCCTCCTCATCAGGGCTCTGATCTCCCTCTGTAGGGCACGCTGCTGCCCGGAGCTGGCAGTTTCAGACGCCTGCTGCAACAAAATTATCACTTCGGCAATACAATTTTCTATCACATTTGTACCAATGGTTACCAGCGGGTCAGATTCTTTGCGATCAATATCTACAATTATCATCCCCTGACATGGCAATTCCACCCGCCCCACTTTAATGGTTACTTCTTTATACCCAATTTGAGGTAAGGGCTGACCATTACTGGCCACAATTGTTAAATCATCATCTGGGCCATGGTCAATGTCTGAATCAGCCCAATATCTTTTGTACAGTTTATAGGGGATGGTCGTTACCTGGGACCCAGTATCCAGGAGGGCATTCAAAGGGATCCCATCCAGCACAATAGGAAGGACCGGTCGTCCTCCCACATACTTGCTGCGGCTGGGGGTTGAGCCGGGCTTCCTTACACCTGGGGGTCGGCTCCTGGCCCCAGGCTCGGCCCATTTAAAGGACAGTATCGTGCAATGTGGCCCGCCTGGCTGCAGCGGCGGCAGATCGGTTGTCCCGTTGAATCATACCGGTCTGTGTCTCTGCCTCGGGTCGGCGGAACCCTCCTCTGTCGCATCCATGGGACGTCATCTGGGCTGGAGGCCAACTCGATTTTTGCAGGCGATGGGGTCACTTGTAGGGACTGCACGATCTTGGCAAGGGCAGCTACAGTCTTGGTCAGCTCCTGGAACTGCTGTCTGAGCTCTGCAGTGGGATCCTTATCCAGGGACTGCGCCTCAGCCCCTGCAGTGGCTCGTGTTGCAGGCACCACCCCGGGGTACGTGATAGCAAGAGGCCGGAGGGGCACTGGGTCATTCGGTGTAGATTCTCTCAGTACCCGGATGGCCTGGTCCTTAAACTTTGCAAAGTCCAGAGCAGGGTTCTGCAGGACCATGATACGCAGCTGGGTCCTGTGGGCATCTGACAGGAGCCCCTCTATGAACTGCTCAGTTAGGAGTTTGTGTTCTTCCCGTACACTCTCTGGGTCCACTTGTTTAACCGCTTTCAGGGCCTCCTGCAGGTTTAAGGCATAGTCCCTTATGCTGTCTGTGGGCCGCTGCTTGCACCCAAAGAATCTCATCTTTATCTCTGCTGCGGTGCGGGTGTCAAAAGTACTCTTTAGCTTGGCCAGTATCTGGGTTACTGTCCCTTTATCTGTATCAGGCCAGGACTTCACTTCACGCTGGGCTGCGCCGGCTAGCTGTCCCATTAATATGCCCACCTTCTGGCTCTCAGTCAGCGGATACACCCGGAATAAGCTGTGCAGGCTTTCTCTGAAGTCGCTCAAGGTATGGGACTCCCCGGAATACTGCGGCAGCCATTCTGCGCCCGGTATGTACGGCATGGTGATCGGCATTACCGGCGCTACAGCGGGGGATGGGGCGACGGCGACAGGGATCGCTTCGGCGGGCGCTGCGGCGTCCCGGGCTATGGCAGCCACCTGCCCTCCCTCTGCGTCGGACATCTTCCTCCCCCTTAGTGAACCTTACCAGGCTCCGTTCACTTTTCAAATTTCCTTCCGGGTCGCGCGGGGTTAACAGCGCTCTGCTCTGATGGCGCGCTCCCTTCGCGCTCTTTGTCAGGCACGCCCCCCTTCTTCCTGCGCTCAGTGAGGATAATGGCGGCGGCAGTTTTCAAACAGTGAAACACGCAGTAATACAGTCTTTAAAGCGCAATTATTCAGGCGCACAGTACCCGGTGGAACCGGGCACGAAATCCTGTTCGTGACGCCAAAGTTGACTCGCCCACCCCAGGGCTAGGGGACACCCGGTGCCGGGCCGGACTAGTCCGGTGGTAGTCAGTGGTGGCTGGGCCCGGCTCCGTGGCCCTGGTGGGTGTCAGTTGAATATGTGGCTGATGAGTTGAAGTTAATGTTCGTGACGCCACCTGTGGTATGCGGCTATTAAGCCGCCGCTGCTATGGGAGAACTCCGGGGTGATGTTATGGCAGCTATGATGTTACTGCTCCCCACAGGTGGAGCGATGCCCCGGGATACAGTTGGTGCCCGTGAAAGTCTATGGTGTTGTGTGGCTACCACGGTGCAGGGCCGACAGGCGAGGAAAGAACCAGGCACAAACAACAGTCTCTTTACCTTCTCCTCTTTTACTCTGGGAACAGTCCAGTCCTGGGAGACCGTTACAGGTGGTGATGGGGATCCGGTCGGCCTGGAAGTACTTGGGATGATCTTTCTGGCCAGCTGAGTATGAGGCCTACTCCTGTACTTTGCTTTGTGTTGATAGGACCCTGCTTCTCTGAATCCAGCAATGGCCCTCTTTGCTGCTGGGACCGATGGCACGTCCCTTCTTTCTGTAGGTGGCTGCGCAGACCCTCTCTCTGGTGCTTCTCCGCTGGAGTCCACACCGGGCCCTGATGCTGCAGCTGTGCCTTAGATGTTTCTGGGCCAGGGGCTTGCAGCTCTCCTGCCCTTCGGACTCGGCTACCAGGGGCGGATTTTATACCCTGGCAACCACAGACTCCGATGTCTGAGTCTCTCTGCTGCCTCTCAGCTATTCCTGCTTCTCTGGGCCAAGCTGCTCCAGCTCTAGGCCCCAGATTCACAGGACAGCTCACTCTGCGTCTGTTCACTTCCACTACTCCCTACAGACTGGCTGACTTCCTCCCTCTGGTCAGGTAGAGGAAGGCTCCCTGGAATTCCAGGTTCAGAGCTCCCCCTGCTGGCCGGAGGGAGAACTGGGTTGGGTGTTAAACCTGCTGGCCAATGGATCTCCCAATTACCTCCAGGCTCAGCATTAACCCTTAGGGAGGGCAATGCTGCTGTGGCGACCAGGTCCTAGGGCGCCACATCTGTCTCTTTCTGTCTGTCTTTCTCTCTGTCTCTGTCTGGCTGTCTGTCTCTCTGTCTATCTCCCTATCTGCCCCTCTCTCTGTCTGTCTCTCTGACTGTCTCTCTGTCGGTCTTTCTCTGTCTCTCTCTGTTCCTTTCTGTTTGGCTCTCTGTCTGCGCCTCGCTCTGTCTCTCTCTATCTTTCTGTCTCTATCTCTCACTCTCTCTATCTCTCACTGTCTCTCTCTTGCTCACTCTCTCACTGTCTCTATTTCTCTCCCTCTCTGTTTCTCTCTGTCTGTCTGTCTCGTTCTCTGTTTCTCTCTTTGTGTCTCTGCCTATCTCTGTGTCTCTCTCTGACTGTATTGTTCTTTGTTTCTCTCTCCGTCTGTCTCTGTCTGTCTCTCTCTCTGTCTGTCTCAATCTGTCTCATTCTGTTTCTCTCTCCGTCTCTCTGTCTGTCTCTCTGTCTGTCTCGTTCTCTGTTTCTCTGTCTGTCTTTGTCTCTCTGTCTGTCTCACTTTCTGTTTCTCTCGCTGTCTGTTTCTCTCGTTGTCTGTTTCTCTCGTTGTCTGTTTCTCTCGTTGTCTGTTTCTCTCGTTGTCTGTTTCTCTCGCTGTCTGTTTCTCTCGCTGTCTGTTTCTCTGTCTGTCTTTCTGTCTCTCTTTCTGTCTGTTTCTCTCTCTGTCTGTGTCTCTCTGTCTGTCTTTCTGTCTCTCTTTCTGTCTGTTTCTCTCTCTGTCTGTGTCTCTCTGTCTGTTTCACTTTCTGTCTCTCTCTCTGTCTGTGTCTCTGTCTGTCTGTGTCTCTCTCTCTCCACAGAAATCATGCTAGAACAATAGAGAGTGCAAAACAGGGCTTTACCAGATAAAAAATGAGATGTGTAAGATGAAACACACTCACCTGGCAGGGTTGTGAAAGGCACAACCCCTATGTAGGCATAAGATGTAATGGCGGTTGCCGCAGCTCCACATGGATGATCTGTGATTGCTGGAGATGAGAATGGATGTAATGCCGCGCTACCACCAATGCAAAGATTTGTTAATTAATATTATTACTTTATTTTGTAGGTCGACGCGTTTCTGAGATCAAGTCCCCTTCATCGGGACTGTGGAAATCAACAACATGTCTTGATATTTCTGATCAGCTACAGAAATCATAAAAACATAAACTTCTTATACTAAGAATTTCCTTTGTTCCTATAGCAACCAATTAAAGCTCCTATTAATGACCTGTAGCTCCCAGCCCCATTGACTTTAATGGAGGCAGGTTTTTTAGCGAATAACTGTGAAGCGCAGGGTTAAAATTTCCCTTCAAAACATAGTCTATGACGTTCCCTGAGTCAAATGAGGCGGCTGTGCAAAATGTTGTTATTGTAAATGTGACGGTGCAGAGATATACACACGTACACATTCAGCTTTATATATTAGATTCCTAAAAAACAACTTTATATAGCAAAATTTCTCTACTAGATAAACCCATAAAAGATGCAAGTTATACACAAATGGAACCTAAAATACTGAAAAAAAACTTCATAAAAATAAAAGATGCTGGGCTTGAAGTTATAAAATTGTCAAGAGTCTCTTTGACGTCCATTTTTCACTCTTGTGTTCAGTGTTTCCCCCCGAGAGATCGTGTATCCACTATAGTCTATGGGGCCGTTCACATTTCTGTGTTTTTATTCTTTTATAGAAAAATTTGCTTATTAAAAAAACAGATTTGTGCATTAAACGCAAATAAATGGCTCAATGAAAAAAATGAACAGCGCTCAGATGCCGTCCGTGTGCAGTCAGTGTTTTATTATGTAATGGTTTTATCCATCCGTACATGGAAACTTTAAAAAAAAAATTCACATGACGGTTCAAATGGGGACAAACCAAAAAAGGAGGAAAATTGGATAAAGCACACAGAAAAAAAATAGTCGGGTTTTTTTTTTACATTTGAAAATTTTGCCTAAAAAAAATTTTTTATTTTTAAATTTTTTTATAGAATTTATGCTGTGGCTTAGATCATTGTGCATATAATATTCTGCGTGTGCTGAAAAATTGTCCTGAAACCAAAGGGAACATTAATTATCGTGTTTTGCGCAGAATTTTGCACAATTTCATATGTAATTTTTAGGACCAATGAGAACATTTGAAAATAGAGCGTAATTGTCTAATTCAATCATTTTTAAAGGAGGAATCGTATCATACAATGACAGAGTCCACTATGTAACACATTTCAGGCCAATGCGGCCCTTACTTGTAGCTCTTATAGCAAAATATCACACAAAAGCCAGAACAAACAATGCGCCCGCCGGGAGCTTCATGCCGTACATCACCAAGCACAATGCCGAGCCGTACATCACCAAGCACAATGCCGAGCCATACATCACCAAGCACAATGCCGAGCCATACATCACCAAGCACAATGCCGAGCCGTACATCACCAAGCACAATGCCGAGCTGTACATCACCAAGCACAATGCCGAGCCATACATCACCAAGCAAAATGCCGAGCCGCACATCACCAAGCACAATGCCGAGCCGCACATCACCAAGCACAATGCCGAGCCGTACATCACCAAGCACAATGCCGAGCCATACATCACCAAGCAAAATGCCGAGCCGCACATCACCAAGCACAATGCCGAGCCGCACATCACCAAGCACAATGCCGAGCCGCACATCACCAAGCACAATGCCGAGCCGTACATCACCAAGCACAATGCCGAGCCATACATCACCAAGCAAAATGCCGAGCCGCACATCACCAAGCACAATGCCGAGCCGCACATCACCAAGCACAATGCCGAGCCGTACATCACCAAGCACAATGCCAAGCCGTACATCACCAAGCAAAATGCCGAGCCGTACATCACCAAGCACAATGCTGAGCCGTACATCACCAAGCACAATGCCGAGCCGCACATCACCAAGCACAATGCCGAGCCGCACATCACCAAGCACAATGCCGAGCCGCACATCACCAAGCACAATGCCGAGCCATACATCAAGCACAATGCCGAGCCATACATCACCAAGCACAATGCCGAGCCGCACATCACCAAGCACAATGCCGAGCCGCACATCACCAAGCACAATGCCGAGCCGCACATCACCAAGCACAATGCCAAGCCATACATCACCAAGCACAATGCCGAGCCGTATATCACCAAGCACAATGCCGAGCCGCACATCACCAAGCACAATGCCGAGCCGTACATCACCAAGCATAATGCCGAGCCGTACATCACCAAGCACAATGCCGAGCCGCATATCACCAAGCACAATGCCGAGCCGTACATCACCAAGCACAATGCCGAGCCGCACATCACCAAGCACAATGCCGAGCCGCACATCATCAAGCACAATGCCGAGCCGTACATCACCAAGCACAATGCCGAGCCGTACATCACCAAGCACAATGCCAAGCCATACATCACCAAGCACAATGCCGAGCTGTACATCACCAAGCACAATGCCGAGCCATACATCACCAAGCACAATGCCGAGCCATACATCACCAAGCACAATGCTGAGCCGTACATCACCAAGCACAATGCCAAGCCATACATCACCAAGCACAATGCCGAGCTGTACATCACCAAGCAGAATGCCAAGCCATCCATCACCAAGCATAATGCTGAGCTGTGCATCACCAAACACAATGCCGAGCCGCACATCACCAAGTACAATACAGAGCTGTACATCAAGCAAAATGCGGAGCCTTATATCACCAAGCACAATACCGAGCCGTACATCACCAAGCACAATGCCGAACCGTACATCACCAAGCACAATGCCAAGCCACACATCACCAAGCACAATGCCGAGCCATCCATCACCAAGCACAATGCCGAGCCATCCATCACCAAGCACAATGCTGAGCCGTACATCACCAAGCACAATGCTGAGCCATACATCACCAAGCACAATGCCGATCTGTACATCAAGCAGAATGCCAAGCCGTACACCAAGCACAATGCCGAGCTCTACATCACCAAGCACAATGCCGAGCTCTACATTACCAAGCACAATGCCGAGCCATCCATCACCAAGCACAATGCTGAGCCGTACATCACCAAGCACAATGCTGAGCCATACATCACCAAGCACAATGCCGATCTGTACATCAAGCAGAATGCCAAGCCGTACACCAAGCACAATGCCGAGCTCTACATCACCAAGCACAATGCCGAGCTCTATATTACCAAGCACAATACAGATCCGTACATCAAGCACAATGCCGAGCCGTACATCACCTAGCACAATGCCGACCCGTACATCACCAAGCAAAATGCCAAGCCTTATATCACCAAGAACAATGTCGAGCTGTACGTCACGAAACACAATGCCGAGCTGTACGTCACCAAGCACAATGCCGAGCCGTACATCACCAAGCACAATGCCGAGCCATACATCACCAAACACAATGCCGAGCTGTACATCACCAAGCACAATGCCGAGCTGTACATCACCAAGCACAATGCCGAGCCATACATCACCAAACACAATGCCGAGCCATACATCACCAAACACAATGCCGAGCTGTACATCAAGCACAATGCCGAGCCGTACATCACCAGGCACAATGCTGAGGGTTGGATGGAGCAATGTAAAGCCACTACCACCAGACTCTAGAGGAGATGTGTTCTGTGCAGGGATGAATCACACTTCTCTATCTGCATCTGATGGAGGAGTCTGGGTTTGGTAATGGAGGACGTTACCCCCTGACTGCATTGTGCCTCTGTACAGATGGTGGGGGAGGACGATGCTCCAGGCTGTTATCAGGGGGTTGGTCTAGGCCTTGTGGTTCCAGTGATGGGAAATCTTGATCTTCAGAGAAAAACATTATGGACAATTGTAGCTTCAGCTTTATGGAAACAGTTTTGGGGAAGATGCTTCTTTGTCCCCCATGACTATGCCCAGTACACAAGGTCCATACAGACATGGAGGGGAGAAGATGACTCCGCACAGAGCCCGGATTCCAGCCCCATCCAACACCACAGAGGTGAACTAGACAGGAGATTGTGAACCTGGCATCTCCCCTACATTTCCTGAAATCCTGTGATTACATTTACAGGTTTACATAGGACTGCCGGTTAACAATAAAAGAAACATGCGACTGACAATTTGGTCCAGTACAGTCCTTGATGGAGATGTCAAAAATGAATAATACATGTTTATAAGTATATGAAATATATGAAATATATTTTTTTAACAAAAAAAAAAGGCCGGACATTATGAGAATGAAAATCATGTATGACAACAATTGTGTTAGACGGAGGAAACATTGTTTTTCGAAAGCCAAATTATCTGGAAGGAAACTTTGAGTTCTCTCTCATCACAGCCCACACTATGGATATCTGGAAAGTGAGAACATCTTGTGTTTGTTCTTTTTTCCATATTGTAATGTCGCTGTTTGGGCACAAGATGTCCCCAGCGTTCTTCTCGATGAGAAATGATGGAGTTTTTGTAGTTTGTATTTTTGGTCCTGATGTGATCTTTTGTGACCGCTGGACGTCTGTCAGATTCGTGTTGTCACTCAGAATCATTTCTGTGATCTCATCGGAGTCTTGAAGATTTATGATCTTTTCAGTCTATTATAATCTTTTACTCTGTTCTGAACTTTTCACAAAGTTTCAATAAATCCTTATGAACATTTTTCTAACCATGTGGTGACATCTGCTGTACATGTAAGGAGATAAATCCCTTTATATACTATGTAGTAAAAGTTTAGCCTCTTAGATGCTGCAGTTCAATAGCAAATGCTGCATCAAAATTAGTGACGGACACCGTCGGTGCAGCCACAGTGGGGCCTGGAGGTTCAGGGGGCCCATGCTCGCCGGTTAAAAATGAAGGCAATCTGGGTTGATGCCTGGACAGATTGCTCCCTGGCCAGATTGCCCTCATCACACGCAGTGTGCCGGGCAGGGAGCGATCCCGCAGCTCCGCACAGTGCAGAGAGCAGAACGCTGGTGTGTGTCCTCTGATCACTGCCCGGCACTTTCTCCATGACACAGGCGCACGCACCTTGATGACGTCAGCACGGCAGTCACGCCTGTGTCATTTGCAAATTTCCCTGGCAGGAGAAGAAGCCTCATCTGAAGTCGGGTGTGCACTGTGCACCGTCCCGGCTTCAGAGAGGCACACTGCGCATGATCGGGGGTGCAGAAGTTGTTTTTCCGATCATATTGATTGCGCCTCTCTGAAGCCGGGACGCGTACACCCGACTTCAGATGAGATTCAATGTAAGTGAACACAGCCACGCACATGCACAAAATTCCCAGAGGCTGCCAGTGACACTGGTTTGTGGAAATCATGTTATTATGCCCACAGGGGTGTGATAGCATGGAAAGAGGGCCAACTAGTCAGGGGAAACAATGCCCCATCGACTAGTCAAGGCCCTAATTAGTATAGAAACATTGCACTTTAATAATCCCTTTTTTAAACATTGAATTTTTTAGTTTAATATTACACAGAAATGATTAGGCAGGAAATTTTGACATACAGATGTGAATGCTGCTGGGTTGGAAGGCATGGGGGACCTGACTGGTTCTCTTTAAAATTAATTGGATGGTGGAGGAGGATGCTAAGTTCCTCATAGCTTCCGCTCCACATTACACTATATGGCCTCATAGCCTCTGCCCCACCCCACAATTCATTATCTGGCCCTCATAGTGTCCGCCCCACCCCACAATTCTTTATATGGCCCTCACAGTGTCCTCCCCACCCTAAAATTCCTTATATGACCCTCATAATGTCCTCCCCACTCCACAATTCATTATATGGCCCTCATAGTGTCTTCCCCACCCCACAATTTATTATATGGCCCTCTGAGTGTCCCTCCCAACCCATAATTTATTATATGGCCTTCAGTATCCCCCTCACCCCACAATTCATTATATGGCCGTCAGTGTCCCCCCATCCCACAATAAATTATGAAGCTAGCAGGGACTTTAATAAATTGTGGGGGGGACACAAGAGAGGAACTAAGGCTATGTGCACAAATTCAGGATTTGCTGCATAAAATTGTGCTGCAAACCCTGATGTGTCAATGGGAAGAAGACTGCATAGTTTTTTACATTTGCTTTTGTTATACATTTTTCTACTCTTATTAGTATGGGTGAAAAAATGCTGCAAAAAATGACATTCTGCAGATCGGAAACTGCTGCAAATCTGAAAGGAAAAAACTGAGCAAAATTTACATGAAATTTCAGTAATCTCACTTCATTTGTTTGTCCTGTAAAATGCTGCGTATTTTCCACTACAAAATCGATCGCAACGTGTGCACACAGGGTTAACATTAATTGGAGTAGAGTCACAGAGACTGATTAGTTTATATTTATTGGGTGCCAGAGATTATAGTTAATGGGGGGCACAGTGCGGCTTATTGTGAATGGTGTGTGGCTAATTGTATAATATATTGTCTGATATATATTTATATTCAGGGGCGCAGTCTGGGGGATTTTGTATTCAGGAGGTAAATGTATGTATACAATATATGACTTTGCTATTTTCAGGGCTGCGGTGATCAGTGTGACAAGACGAGTCGTGGCTAGAAGTGGGCGACATGAAGGTCTGACCAGATGGAGAAGAAACAACAGAAAATAACTAAGCAAATGAGATGTCAGAGGGAAGTAACTTTATGTAAATCTTTATTCTGTACTGTATGACTTGGAGTAATGCTTTTATATGTTAAATCCCTTACGTCACATTCGTGTTCCATGTCCGTGTGTTGCAAAACTTTTCTTTATCAGACGGCACATGGACGCCTAGAGTTTCATAGATTCATTCACATATCTGTGAATATCACAGAGCCGAGAATGAGATCTGTGAGACTCCGAGCATGTGCTGTTCTGGTCCGATTATGAGGAAATGACACCATGGGTCTGTGCGCTGTTTGAGAAAAAAAAAGTCAGGCAGCACACCGACACTGCACACGGATGCAGGAATGTAGCCTTATTTATGTACAGCACCACACATTAGTATTTAGTGCACTCACTATGTAAAGCACTGTCCTTTTAATACATACGGTAGTTTCCCCTGTTACTATGTATAACACTGTCCCTTATTAGCATCCTCTCTACTTATGTATGGCGCTGTCCCTTATTATATAGTGTCCTCTCTTGTTACGTATATCACTGTCTCTTATATAGCATATTCTCGTTATTTTTGTTATTCACAGCGCCCTCTCTGTTACTTAATCCTCTGTTAAAGGAAAACTGAAAAAAGAAAAGGTGGTAATAGGGTAATAGTGTAATGGTTAATAATGTCAGATATGCTCACCTGATGTAGTTGTGAAAATAGTCACAACTGCTATAGAAAGTGTGTAGGTTATGGCTCCAGGAGCACCATGAGGAGATCAGCGTCAGAAGTTCACAGTAGAAGTGGACTCCCGCACTGAAATAGGTCAGCAGTAATGGTTAAATCGTGATTATTACGTGTTTCGAAGAACAAATCTCCTTCCTCAGATAAATCACAGATGTACCAAGATGTGTCCTCCGAAACGCATAATAATCACGATTTAACCATTACTGCTGACCTACTTTATACAACAGCGCGGGAGTCCACTTCTACTTTGAATTTTTGATGCTTACTTAATCCTCTCTTGTTAGATATAAATTGACTGCTGATGGAGCAGTATCTGACCAGAAGACCAGTCCATCAAATCCTCCATCAGAAAATAAGGCTTACCATGTTCCATCAGAAATCATTTATATCTAACAAGAGAGGATGCTATGAAATAAAGAGAGCGCAATAAATAGCAAAAATAAAAAGACAATCCAATATGTAAGGCCCCTTCCACACATCAGTTTTTTGCCATCAGTCAAAATCCGTTGAATTTTGAAATAAACGGATCCAACGACTGATGCCACTAGATCCGTTTTTTTTCATCGACTTGTATTAGCGACTGATTGCGATAGATGACCTCACATTTCATCCGAAAAATGTTTGTCCGTCTGACGGAGACAATGGCCACAGTACTGTGTTTTTGTGTACGTCGAAAAAACGGACAGCGATGGATCATTTGGTAGAATGGAAGCCTATGGGCGCAGGATCCATTGTAACTCGTCAAATGACGGAATCCGGCGACTGATTCCGTTTTTTTTTTAACTGAGCATGCTCCAATATATTATTTAGCCCCCAGCTAGTCGGCTCCATCGCATCAGTTTAGCCACAATCTGCAACGGATCCATCGAGAAAACGAATCGTGACTGATGGCAAAAAACTGATGTATGAAAGGGGCCTAAGGGATGGTGCTGTACATAACAAAAGAGGGCACTATGTAAAATATATATATATATATATATATATATATATATATATATATACAGGGTGGTGCAAAAGTAGGTGGACAGTATAGGGTGCTTTACACGCTGCGACATCGCTAACGATATATCGTTGGGGTCACGGTGTTTGTGTCGCACATCCGGCGTCGTTAGCGACATCGCAGCGTGTGACTAAAAGGATCAACGATCGCACAAACGTCAAGAATCGATGATCGTTGACATGTCGCTCCTTTTCATATCGGTGATGCTGCATGCCGCTGGTTGTTCGTCGTTCCTGCGGCGTCACACATCGCTATGTGTGACACCGCAAGAGCGATGAACATCTCCTTACCTGCGTCCACCAGCAATGAGGAAGGAAGGAGGTGGGCGGCATTTTCCAGCCGCTCATCTCCGCCCCTCCTCTTCTATTGGACGGCCATTTTGTGACGTCGCTGTGACGCCGAACACAACTCCCCCTTGAAGGAGGGATTGTTCGGCAGCAACAGCGACGTCGCAGAACAGGTATGTGCGTGTGACGCTGCCGTAGCGATAATGTCCGTTACGGCAGCGATCACCACATATCGCACCAACGACGGGGGCGGGTTCTATCGCTCGCGACATCGCTAGCAATGTCGAAGAGTGTAAAGCACCCTTATGTGGGTTATCAAACATGGTGTAAAGTGAAACTGACTCAGTTGCCCTTAGCAACCAATCAGATCCTACCTTTCGTTCTTCACAGACTCTTTGGAAAATGAAAGGTGGAATCTGATTGGTTGCTAAGGGCAACTGAGTCAGTTTCACTTTACACCATGTTTGATTACCCTATTACACATAGTGTCCACCTACTTTTGGACCACCCTGTATATATATATCTGCTACTTTCTTGCCATAAAAGAAGGGGGGGGCCAGGCACAATTTCTTGTACGTACAGGGTCCCCAAGCTGTCAGTGTCCGCCCCTGATAGTTCTTATCCACAATGTAAAGTGTTACAGCAATTTTATTATCTCCAAATGTATTTAGTTTTTTAATGTTGTTAATGTGGTCACAGAAATGTGTAGAAACATTCAGGAAGAAAATGTAAAATAAAATGTATAGATCAAATCTGCTAATATAATATCAATTTTTAATTCGCGCAATTTCCAAAAGGGTTGCTTCTTTTGATTTTGCTGGAAGCAGATACTGCATGATCTGACTTTTTAGATTATCCATCTTAAATATTATTCTGATGATATAATGATAATAATAATAATAATAATAAATTCAATAAATACTTCTTCATTTATTCCTTTGTTTTTTTTTTAATTTGACCCTGATGTAGATTAATTATAGAAAAACACGAGTATGTGTAAACATATAGAAAGTGCGTTGCTTTGAGGCTGTGGTTTCATACAAAGAAAGCAGAATTTAAATATATAATTTCTTGGATTTTCTGTAAACAGAGCCATCTAAAAAGATGTAATAAAAATAGATATTTTTCTTGTTGCACTTTTTCCATCTGTATAGTAAAAGTTGAGTTCACAAAAAAACACCACACATGGATCCTCCGTTCTTTTTTTTTTTTTTTCCATCCCGATGGTTTTGCTTTTGAAACTGCAGATAAAAGAATAATAATTTTAGACATATATTTCAGGAAAATATAGAAAACATAATAAATAAAAGCCTTTTTCCACATTAAAAAAAAGTGTTGGTTATGCAAATATTGTTAAATATATACATATATCTATCTATCTATATATATATATATATATATATATATATATATATACATATACATATACAAACAGAAGATGAATGATGACATTCTGTTAGTCTTTTGCCACAACTAGAGGGAGCATAGGAACTTAATGGATAATTGAGCTGAATATATAGACTATGCACTATGCTCCTCCCAGTGGCGGCTGCAGACGACCAGGATTTACTTCCTCTTTGCAGGAGATGTGACTAAAGGGTGCTTTACACGCAGCAACATCGCTAGTGATGTCGCTGGTGAAAGCACCCGCCCCCGTCACTTGTGCGTCACGGGTAAATCACTGCCCGTGACGCACAACATCGCTAAGCCCCGTCACACGGACTTACCTGCCTATTGACGTCGCTGTGGCCAGCGAACCCCTCCTTTCTAAGGGGGCGGTTCGTGCGGCGTCACAGCGGCATCACTAAGAGGCCACCCAATAGAAGCGGAGGGGCAGAGATGAGCGGGCCGAACATCCCGCCCACCTCCTTCCTTCCTCATTGCGGGCGGCCGCAGGTACGGTGATGTTCCTCGTTCCTGCGGTGTCACACATAGCGATGTGTGCTGCCACAGGAACAACGAACAACCTATGTCCTGCAACAGTAACGATAATCTGGAAAGGAACTACGTGTCAACGATCAATGATTAGGTGAGTAATTTTGATCGTTAACGGACGTTCAACGATGTCGCTAACGAGGCCGGATGTGCGTCACGAATTCAGTGACCCCCAACGACATCTCGTTAGCGATGTCGCTGCGTGTGAAGCCCGCTTAAATTAAAGGTGTGGTCCACTCCAGTTACACTTATGGCATATCCATAGGATACGTTATCAATACCAGATAGGTGTGGTTCTGACATCTCTAATTCCCAGCTGTTCTCACCACTAGTGCTGGCCAACTGTAACCGGTGTATAGTGCTGGAACAGCACACTGCAAATGGTGTATTGAGCTGGAACAGCATAGCTCCGTACATGTGGTCGTCCCGGGTACTGCAACCCATATCCTAAGAAAAGGTCATCAGTAAGACTTTAATGCTGTATACGTTATTAAATGGTTGCAATCGATTGCTGGGGTCCTCATTAGTGTTGAGCGAGTAGTTAACTATTCGTACTCGCTATGCTGTTAGCGAGTCCTGTCCACTACTCGCATGTTCGTTACGAGTAGCGGGCGTAATGTAAGTCAATGGGAAATACTCGCTAAGTAGCGAGTAGCCCGAAAGCCATACTTTTCGTGCGAGTAGCGAATAGTACAGCTTTCGGGTTACTCGCTACATAGCGAGTATTTCCCATTGACTTACATTGCACCTGCTACTTGTAATGAATATGCGAGCAGCGGACAGTACTCGATAACAGCATAGCGAGTACGAATAGTTAACTACTCGCTCAACACTAGTCCTCATCTATCGAGGAAATGGGGGGTCACCGACCAACCCCTGACTATTCCTGTGCATGGCATGATCCACTCAGTAACTGTACATAAAAATCCTGTTTCCATTGAAGTCTATGGGAATTATGCTCATATTTTTCCATAAAATCTATAAACTTTCATTGAAAGGGTCAAGTGTAAGCGAGAAAGGTAGTGGTCCCTGGTGCGACATCTCTAACCTTTAATGTGACAATGGATGGGTTTTCTACAGTAATTCAGACAACCTATAACATTTTCGATTGTAAATACTTAAATACTCACTTAAAATTCTTCACACCTTGTCTTCTCCATTTTTTATTCTTCCGTCATTTGTACCACGTTGGTCATTTCTTCTCCAGATCCAGTCAGTGCAGGAAACATTTCAGTGCCAGATTCTTCCACCACATTGTGGTTACTAATGTCGGTCTCATTGTGCAATGTCTCCTCTGGCTCCATCGGTGGTGTGAATTCCTGAACTTTATCCATTGTCTCCTCTTGAGGTAGATCTTGGGGATTATCTTTAAGTTCTTCACTTGTCACTGTCAAATCAAGACCTTCATCAAGCTCCTTCTTAGTACTGTTGTCTTCTATAGCGGTAGATCCTTCAGCTCCCTCTTCATTTTTCAATTCATCGGGTCTATTGTTTGGTTGTGTATCATCATCTTCATTACTTATAGGTTCTACTAAAGTGATTGTGTGCTCAACACCTACATCCTCCATTATTTCACCTTTATTCTCACTCTCAATATTCACATCACACAAAGGGCTTTTATTACCTCCTGAGGCATCTTCTCCCACCAGACTTACTACGTTACGTGTTTCTTCTTTTTCATTACTAGTTGGATCTACTTTCTCCATAGCTGTAGAACTTGGAGAATTTTCAAGCTTTACAACTTCAGAAACATCTTCATGGTCCACACTGATACCAATAGATGAAACATCCTTCTCAGCTGGGACCTCACCAGGTGCATCATTATTCTCACCAGTCCCATCACCAGGTGCATCATTATTCTCACCAGTCCCATCACCAGGTGCAACTTCTTTCTCACCAGTCCCATCACCAGGTGCATCATTATTCTCACCAGTCCCATCACCAGGTGCAACTTCTTTCTCAGCAGTCCCATCACCAGGTGCATCATTATTCTCACCAGTCCCATCACCAGGTGCAACTTCTTTCTCAGCAGTCCCATCACCAGGTGCAACTTCTTTCTCAGCAGACCCATCACCAGGTGCAACTTCCTTCTCAGCAGTCCCTTCACCAGGTGCAACTTCTTTCTCAGCAGTCCCATCACCAGGTGCAACTTCTTTCTCAGCAGTCCCATCACCAAGTGCACCTTCATTCTCAGCAGTCCCATCACCAAGTGCACCTTCATTCTCAGCAGTCCCATCACAAGGTGCAACTTCATTCTCAGCAGTCCCATCACCAGGTGCATCTTCTTTCTCAGCAGTCACTTCACCAGCTGCATCTTCTTTCTCAGCAGTCACTTCACCAGCTGCATCTTCTTTCTCAGCAGTCAGATCACCAGATGCATCTTCTTTCTCAGCAGTCCCATCAACAGATGCATCTTTCTCAGCAGTTCCTTCACTAGGTCTATCTTCTTTCTCAGCTGTCAAATCATTGGGTACATCTTCTTTCTCAACAGTCTCATCACTAGGTGCATCTTCATTCTCAGCAATCCCAACAACAGGTGCATCTTTATTCTCAGCGGCCCCATGACTGGGAGCATCTTCTTTCTCAACAGTCCCATCACCAGCTGCATCTTCTTTCTCAGCAGTCACTTCACTAGGTGCATTTTCATTCTCATCCATCACTTCACCAGGTGCATCTTCTTTCTCATCAGTTCCTTCACCAGTTACATCTTCTTTTTCCACCATCACTTCACCAGCTGCATCTTCATTCTTCGTCGTCCCATCACCAGGTACATCTTCTTTCTCAGGCATCCCATCACCAGGTACATCTTCTTTCTCAGGCATCCCATCACCAGGTGCATCTTCTTTCTCCACAGTTCCATCACCTGGTGCTTCTTTATTTTCTGCAGTACCATCACAATATGTATCTTCTTTCTCAGAAGTTCCTTCACCAGGTGCATCTTTATTCTCAGCAGTCCCATCACCAGGTGTATCTTCTTTCTCAGCAGTCCCTTCATCAGGTGCATCTTCTTTCCCAGCAGTCCCTTCACCAGGGGCATCTTCTTTCTCAGCAGTCCCATCACCAGGTGCATCTTCTTTCTCAGCAGTCCCATCACCAGGTGCAACTTCTTTCTCAGCAGTCCCATCACCAGGTGCAACTTCTTTCTCAGCAGTCCCTTCACCAGATGCATCTTCTTTCTCAGAAGTTCCTTCACCAGGTGCATCTTCTTTCTCAGCAGTCCCATCACCAGGTGCAACTTCTTTCTCAGCAGTCCCTTCACCAGATGCATCTTTCTCAGCAGTCCCATCACCAGGTGCATCTTCTTTCTCAGCAGTCCCTTCATCAGGTGCATCTTCTTTCTCAGCAGTCGCTTCATCAGGTGCATCTTCTTTCTCAGCAGTCCCTTCATTAGGTGTATCTTTTTTCTCAGCAGTCACTTCATCAGATGCATCTTCTTTTTCAGCCATAACTTCATTTGGTGCATCTTTATTCATAGCAGTACCATCACCAGCTGCATCTTCTTTCTCAGCAGTCACTTCACCAGCTGCATCTTCTTTCTCAGCAGTCACTTCACCAGCTGCATCTTCTTTCTCAGCAGTCACTTCACCAGCTGCATCTTCTTTCTCAGCAGTCACTTCACCAGCTGCATCTTCTTTCTCAGCAGTCACTTCACCAGCTGCATCTTCTTTTTCAGCAGTCACATCCCCAGATGCATCTTCTTTCTCAGCAGTCACATCCCCAGATGCATCTTCTTTCTCAGCAGTCACATCCCCAGATGCATCTTCTTTCTCAGCAGTCACATCCCCAGATGCATCTTCTTTCTCATCCATCACTTCATCAGGTGCATCTTCTTTCTCAGCAGTCCCATCACCAGGTGCATAATCGACGTCAGCTGTTTCATCACCAGGTGCATCTGCTTTCTCAGCCATCCCATCACCCGGTGCATCTTCTTCCTCCACAGTGCCTTTTTCAGGTATATCTTCTTTCTCCACAATGCCATCACCAGGTACATCTTCTGTCTCAGCCGTTCCATCACCAGGAACATCTTCTATCTCAGCAGACCCATCACCCGGTGCATCTTCTTTCTCCACAGTCCCTTCTTCAGGTGTATCTTCCTTCTCCACAGTCCCATCACCAGATGAATCTTCTTTCTCAGTCGTCCCGTCATCAGGCACATCTTCTATCTCAGCCGTTCTATCACCACATGCATCTTCTTTCTTAGGATCGCATGTCTCCTCAAAAATCTCATGTGACTTCTCTTCACACACATTGCTGCTTTCATCAGGTTCATCTTTAGGGTTTTCGCCCTGCACTGCCTGGGATGTACTTTCAGTCAGCATTTCTTCATGTGTTGAGGGATCCAACACAATCATCTGTTCTTGGTCATTTCCCAGTTCCTCTGGTTCTTGCTGAAGGACTTTATCAGGTGAATCGTGTAACATAGGGCTCTCCAAGTCTGTGAAATACAGATCACATCATTACTGTACATATCAATGAGAGACTCTAGTCAACTGCACTCCAAAATAATGGGCAATGGTCCAGTTGGACAACAATAGCTCCATTTTTTGGGGAAGTCCAAGGACTACACCCTTAGAAGCAATATTGGAGCATGTAAGCCATTTCGGTCTAAATTTTTATTGGCTTTACTAATAACTATCATAGGCCACCATGAACTTTTTCACTTTTTAGGCATTGCATGGTGGAATATTAGGGGTACTGAATGGCAGTTGTAAGTGCAGAATATCTGGCAGGTTTATATAGGCACTGTATGACATTACTATTTGGATATAGAAGCACATTTCTATTTAAGCACTTAATGGGGCTATTATTTTTTGGATTGTGTGGCCATTGTATTCAACTACTTTTTTTTAGTAATGTATGGTGATATACATACAGTGTGTCCACCATATCCTGTCCACCGCCATTAGCTTGAGAACGGCGGCAGCTATAGGTATAGAAGTGGTGTCTAGGTATAGTAAAGTAGCCATGCGCTATGCAATGAAACCACCTATAGCGCCACCTGGTGGAAAACAATGGAGTTAGCATTTTTATCTCGAAAACGGAATGAGATAGAGGAAAAAAAAGTGAATTAAAAAATTGTAGGGTATCATCAATTCAATACGAATCGACACCTTGCATACAGAAGTGCTATGATTATAATGTGTAAAACTCACAAGGCTGCGGACGTGAAGCAATACCTCATGGAGACCTTCCTACAAGTCATTGGGAATGGTGGCTGTGTGGAGTGGCCTCCACGCTCACCTGACCTGACCCCATTGGACTTCTTTCTGTGAGGTCACATCAAACAGCAGGTGTATGCGACCCCTCCACCAACATTGCAGGACCTACGACGACGTATCACAGATGCTTGTGCAAACGTGTCACCTACCATATTGCACAACGTGCAGCAAGATACAGTATGCTGTCCAGAGTCCAGATGTGCATTGCAGCTGACGGGGGCCACTGAGCATCAAAGTTAAATGAGCGCCATATGCGTGACCAGCATTCAATGTTTTGGGGGGGGTCATGGGTTTCCTATCATAGCATTTCTGTATGCAAGGTGTCGATTCGTATTGAATTGATGATGCCCTACAATTGTTTAATTCACTTTTGTTATCTATCTCGTTCCGTTTTTGAGATAAAAATTCTAACTCCGTTGTTTCCCACCAGGTGGCGCTATATGTGGTTTCATTGCGTAGCGCATGGCTACTTTACTATACCTAGACACCACTTCTATGCCTATAGCTGCCGCCGTTCTCAAGTTAATGGCGGTGGACAGGATATGGGTGGACACACTGTATATAAACAACTATACCTAAGCATAACTACCATGGAAATGGGTCTGTTAGCAGGGGAGGGAGTCCCAGACCCACCAAAGTCTATGAGGTGATATTGGTCATTGTGGAGTGGTCGTGCTGTAGCGCCCCCTTTGTGACATGTTCCCCTACTACACCAGGATTGCTAAGAATAAACACTTGATCTTACTTGTCCTTTTGCCTTTAAAATTGTCCTCTTCATCTGTACTGGAGTCACTGGGTTCGGGCTCAGAATCCAGACTGGGTTTATTGTCAATGGCCTCTGCTATCTTTTCCTGGACTGATTTGCAGTCTTTAAGAAAAAATAGCAAATTCACAGGAGGCAAAAGGATGAGAAGAGAATCGATCGGGGGAAATGCACGTGATGCACAGAGCCAGAAGCATAGAAGGAGAGCTGCGGGGGGCGTGCATCCATGCAGGGGGGGGAAGCAAAAGCCAATTCATGCACAAACCATGCGCGGGAATCTCCAGGATCATCGCCATCCCCTGCGGACGCGTGCTGATTCATATGATTGACTTTGTTTTATATAAATATTATATCATTTGGTGTATTGAGGAGGTCCTGAAATCAACATCTCCTAAAGGGCTATCAATAATAAGAGAGAACTGTGAAGAGATCAATATAAAAGATAGTTGCAAAAGTCTTCATACCCTTTAAAAGTAAGCTGCTGTAAAATGAGAGTCGGGTAAGTGACATCGCAGTGCATTTCACCGCTATCGTACGCACGAAACACAGCTGCACTAAGAGGCTTTTATTTCATTGACCTTTTAGTATTTCAGGGAAAACACCGACAGTTACAAAATTGTCGCTCCAGTTCTATTATCTTTCTCCAAAAAATAAGCCTCGTCCTCTGTAGAAATCTTTTCTCCAAGTACACAATACAGATCTATCAGTAATAGTTTACACACATCTCTATGATGTCCTGCAGTCCTATGTAAACCCATAGACCGTAATGACATCATGATATTGCAATTAGTTGTAGCAACTAATAGACTATTATTATATGATATACAATGTGTCCACCCATATCCTGTCCACCGCCATTAACTTGAGAACGGCGGCAGCTATAGGCATAGAAGTGGTGTCTAGGTATAGTAAAGTAGCCATGCGCTATGCAATGAAACCACCTATAGCGCCACCTGGTGGAAAACAACGGAGTTAGCATTTTATCTCGAAAACATAACGAGGTAGAGAAAAAAAGGGAATTACAAAATTGTAGGGCATCATCAATTCAATACGAATTGATACCTTGCATACAGAAATGCTATGATATGAAACTCATGAAACCCCCCCCCAAACATTGAATGCTGGTCACGCATATGGCGCTCATTTAACGTTGATGCTCAAAGTGGCCACCGTCAGCTGCAATGCACATCTGGACTCTGCACAGCATACTGTATCTTGCTGCACGTTGTGCAATATGGTAGGTGACACGTTTGCACAAGCATCTGTGATACGTCGTCGTAGGTCCTGCAATGTTGGTGGAGGGGTCGCATACACCTGCTGTTTGATGTGACCTCACAGAAAGAAGTGCAATGGGGTCAGGTCAGGTGAGCGTGGAGGCCACTCCACACAGCCACCATACCCAATGACTTGTAGGAAGGTCTCCATGAGGAATAGCTTCCCATCCGCAGCCTTGTGAGTTTTACACGTTCTTATCATAGCATTTCTGTATGCAAGGTGTCAATTCGTATTGAATTGATGCTGCCCTACAATTTTGTAATCCACTTTTTTTCTCCATCTCGTTCCGTTTTCGAGATAAAAATCCTAACTCCGTTGTTTTCCACCAAGTGGCGCTATAGGTGGTTTCATTGCGTAGCGCATGGCTACTTTACTATACCTAGACACCACTTCTATGCCTATAGCTGCCGCCGTTCTCAAGTTAAAGGGTGCACACTGTATAGCGGTATACGGACATGAGTATCTGCCCCTTTACTTTGACTTTTGAAGTATTCACCAGACAGCTACCACCTTCTCTGTCATTTCCACAGACATTACATATCAAAACCTGGAGGTGATAAGCGGCCAACAGAGGCTAAACAGCCCCTTATATCTGGGGAAACAAGAATGAAATCCATTTTGCCAAGGGATTATTAGGCAGTAGTATTAATCCCACATGAGACCCAAATCCAATCAATGCTGGCTTCCTTCTCCCTGCCTTCGGACCAAACGCATTAATCAACAAGAAGTGAGCACCGCGACTGATCTCACTTCCTGTTGATTAAGTAATTTGGTCCAAAGGCAGGGAGAAGGAAGCCAGCATTGATTGGATGTGGGGCTCGTGTGACGTCACAACCCCATGTGAGTCCCCGTACCGCGAGGCACGGCTCTGCTGGAACGGCGCCTGTATGGGAGGTGAGTGTAGGCTTTATTATTTTACCTGGGATAAACATGACTCAAAATGGGTTGTCCTAGTCGTGTACAACCCCTTTAATTAAACAGCTCCTAACTGTGTGTATACAGTTCCTAGGCCGACCTATGTATCACTATGTTTACAGACTACAAATACACCCTGTGTGTAGTCTGCTTTTGTACTTCTGTGTTATCAGAATGTGTGAACTTAGCTTAAAGCTGAATTCACTTGGTATGTGCAGTCATGGCCGAAAATGTTGGCACCCCTAAAACTGTTCCAGAAAATGAAGTATTTCCCCCAGAAAATTATTGCAGTAAAACATGTTTTGTTATACACACGTTTATTTCCTTTATGTGTATTGCAACAATGAAAAATAAAAACAGAGCAAAATAAAAATGCAAATTGAGTATAATTTCACAGAAAACCCAAAAATGGAACAGACAAAATTGTTTGCACCTTTCCAAAATTGTGGGTAAAAAAAAATACTTTGTTTCAAACATGTGATAATCTTTCAAACTCACCTGTGGCAAGTAACAGGTGTGGGCAATATGAAAATCACACCTGAAACCAGATAAAAAGGGGAGAAGTTGACTCAGTCTTTGCATTGTGTGCCACACTAAGCATGGGGAACAGAAAGAGGAGAAGAGAACTGTCTGAGGATTTCAGATCCAAACCTGTTGAAAAATATCAACAATCTCAAAGTTACAAGTCCATCTCCAGAGATCTTGATGTTCATTTGCCTACGGTGCACAACATAATCCAGAAGTTTACAACCCATGGCACTGCAGCTAATCTCCCTGGATGTGCACGGCAGAGAAAAATTGGTGAAAGATTGCAACGTAGGATTGTCTGGATGGTGGACAAGCCGCCCCAATCAAGTTCCAAAGAAATTCCAGCCTTCCTGCAGGCTCAGGGGGCATCAGTTAAGAAGAGAATCTGGCACTCAAAGTTAGTAGATGAAGTGAAAGAATTTTTCTATTTTAAGAGGCGTGATATTTTGTGTGGCATCAGTGTCAGTGCAAACTATCTGTCCACACATGAATGAAATGAAACACTGTGGAGGAGACCCAGGAGGACCCCACTGCTGGCACAGAGACAGAAAAAAGCCAAAATGTATGTGAGTAACCAAAATCCTTCTGGGAAAGTAACTTGTGGACACATGAGACCAAGATGGAGCTTTTTAGTAAAGCACATCATTCTATTGTTTACTGAAAATGCAATGAAGCCTAAAGAGAAAAGAACAGAGCACCTACAGTCACATATGGTGGAGGTCAGAGATGTTTTGGGATTGTTTTGCTGCCTCTGGTACTGGGAGCCTTGACTGTGTGCAAGGCATCTTGAAACCTGAAGATTACCATAGGATTTTGGGTGACAATGCAGTGCCTAGTGTCAGAAAGCTGGGTCTGTGTCCTAGGTCATGGGTCTTCCAGCAGAACAAGGACCACAAACACTTCAAGAAGCCCCAGAAATGGATGGAAACAAAGCGCTGGAGAGTTCAGAAGTGGGACAATGAGTCCGGATCTAAGTCCAATTGACACCTGTGGAGAGATCTGAAATTTGCTGTTGGGAAAAGAGAAGACGCCTTCAAATATGAGAGACCTGGAGACATTTATAAAGAAGAGTCTGAGATTCCAGGTGAGAGGAGGAAGAAGCTATGGACGGTGATAGGAGGTGACTGATTGCAGATATTTATTTCAAAGGGCGAGAAACCAAATATTAAGCTGAGGGGAACAACAATTTTGTCTGGCCAATATTTGAAGTTTTATGTGAAATTCTGTCTAATTTGCCTTTCTTTCTCTGTTTTTATTTTTCAGTTGTTCCAATATACACAAAGGAAATAAACATGTGTATAAGAAAACGTGTAAATGCAAACATTTTGTGTGAGAAATACTTCATTTTCTGGAACAATTTCAACTGTATACTGTGTCATTCATATGAAAGGAATGATTGATTTTCAGTTCCAGAAAGCTCTGCAACATAATCTGCTCCTTTAAAAATGGACTTAAAGTGAACCTGTCACCACTTTTTTGGCGTATAAGCTGTGGCCACCACCACCGGGCTCTTATATACAGCATTCTAACATGCTGTATATAAGAGCCCAGGCCTCTGTGAGAACATAAAAAAACACTTTATAATACTCACCTAACGGTCGCTCGGTTGGCCACATGGGCGTCTCCGTTCTCCGGTGCCGGTGCCGCCTCTTTCGGCCATCTTCGTGCTCCTTCTTCTCTAGCCACGGTGCATCACGCGTCCGACGTCATCCACACTCGCCAGCATTCAGGTCCTGAGCAGGGCAGATCAAAGTATTGTAGTGCGCCTGCGCAGGACCGGTGAGTGTGTATGACATAGGACGCATCATGCACACAGGAGTCAGAAGGAGGACGAAGATGACCGAAAGAGGAGGCGCCGGCAACGGAGACGCCAATATGGCCAACCGAGCGACCGGTTTAGGTGAGTGTTTTTTATGTTCTCAAAGCGGCCTCTTATATACAGCATGTTAGAATGCTGTAGATAAGATCCCAGTGGTGGTGGCCGCAGGTTATACGCCAAAAAAGTGGTGACAGGTTCCCTTTAAAAGCATGGGAACATGTTAGGACAAGTGAAAAACTAGTAGACTTGTGTGGAACTGATTGATGAGTCCAGGGGTATAAGTACAGTGGACAAAAAAAGGTTTGTCGCACCTTGGCCTTATCCCAATAGATCTCTTTGCACAATGCGAGAAGACCAATACTGCTAAAGAATCGTGATAGTTGGGAGCACTGTTAGAAGATTTTACATACAGTAATATGATGAATGTTTTTTTGGAATCTTTTACATTTTTAATTTTTTTTTTTTTTTTTTTTAACAGAACACAGAATGTGTTACCTGAAAAACGGATGGCAAGAGAATGGCACGACACTCAATAATTTATTCTGTACATGCTGTATAAATTCACACAAGAAAAATAAGACACAAAAGAGCAAAGAAAGGGAGAAGCGAAACAACGTAGCAACAACACAACAAAGCTGCTGATTACATGACGTCTGCAAAGCAATTTATAAACTGGGAATATGCAAACAAGTGACGAATCCTGAGGCCACGTGCGCACGTAGAGTATCTGGAGAGTTTTTAACCTCCGTATCTGTAGCCAAAATCAGGAGTGGGTGATAAATGCAGAAGTTGTGCTCGTGTTCTTATTATACTTTTCCTCTGATTGTTCCATTCCTGGTTTTGGCTATAAATAGGGAGGTAAAAAGCTCCCCAAATACTCAACGTGTGTACATGACCTAATAGGAAGATTATTTTGGCAATAAAAACAAACATTCTGAAAGAATTTATTTTTCCAAAGATCTTACAATCTACAGTAAATATAAACCAGATTTGCCTTTTCTCTTGTAAGCAACGACGCTCCATACTAAGAATTTTCAATATTACATTCTTGTTGTTTTCACTTAGTTTTCAATTGCAAAAAATATTTGTAATAATTAGAAATTAGATGAGCGAATATTTAAAAATTTGAATTTGCCAAATTTTTCCAGGAAATTTTTTTCACAGAAAAATCTAAAAGTAATCCAAAGCCTCCAACTGCCCTGAAAACCTGGGTGTAGCACTCGGAGGTCTCCTACGACTGTACCCAACCGCTTTCTGGGTCTTTAATGGAAGCAATATGGCCTTAGAAATGCCAAAGTGACCTCAAAATATCCAATGATGGTTAAACGGATTATGACAGCTGTTATCCAACTAGAACACTGCGCCGTCAGACGTTTCATGATACGGAAAATGGAAAAAAATAACGGTCCAAAAATATTTTTATTTGGTGGCAGACACGTGCACATGAAACGTTTTGGAATGGAAATGTATGGAAATTATTTTAATAATATTTTCAGATAATTTTATTCTAAATTGCATGGAGAGGAATAAATATCCTCCAAAAATTAAGTATTACTTACAGCAAAGATGGGCTGCAGTTGTACAATACACAGGCCAAAAACTAATACTCTACCACGATACAGCTAAACCCCCACTAAGTGGAGGCATCACAGGTGCAGGAGGAGCAAATCACACACACGCTTCCATTAAATGGAGGGGGCGATTGCTGGATGATAAAACTGCACACTGATGGCTTGCATAGAGTGATGTTCACACATGCAGATAACAGTCACAAGCCTGCAGCCTATTAGGTGACGCCCATACTGTTAGATCAGGCGGGCTGCCAAGCAGTACTCCATCTGTGCACCATGCAGGGACAGGGACTCTAATATGCAAGGCCCAACAAAAAGGGGCCTGACTGTATCCTGTACAAAAAATTATGAGGTTTTAGTTGGTATTATGGCCAGAATATGGAAGCCTACAACCCTCGTCACGGGAACCCTCCATTTAGTGGGGGTTTAGCTGTATCATGTTAGAGTATTAGTTTTTGGCCTGGGCGATGTACACACCGCAGCCCATCTTTGCTGTAAGTAAATTGCATGGAGTAATAATCTACTGGGAAAAAAATAGCAAAAACAGCAATAAATGCAGTGAAAGTGGATTAGACATTGACTAATTAATTTCTAATGCTGGATTACATATTATATTTTTACGCCATGTTCACATAAGAGTTGGAGGTTTTATCAAATACTTCCCTACACACTTCGTCAAATTTGCCAAAAAAGTACAGACACCATCAAAAGTCAGAAACTTTCCGTGTAACCTCTCGGAGCCCATTGTAGGTTAGTGAAGTTGTTTAGACTCTGCTGATATGAATATGGCCAAATTAGAATGCCCTTTCCTACTGTGTGGGGGTGGTCTACCTACCCAGGTCCCTTATTTATTAACTGAGAATTGACGAATAGGATATTTCAAAATTGATTTTCTAAATCTAACAGCGCTTTGAACGTTTCTTTTTTCATAGAACAATAATCTTTTAAATATTTATTACAAATGAAAGTTGAGAGAATGACCTTCTGCATGCTTGGTCGGGTAGACACACCGGCATCACGGCACAGGTGGCATGCAGGAGCAGTCGCACACCACAGATCACTTCCTATACTCACCACCCTCCTCATCACTTGTGAGCTTACTCTCTAAGTCATCTTCTGCCTCAGACTTGTCCTCGTCATCCATGTCACCTAAGGTTCCACAACCATTTACCTGCTCCTTGTCAGGACTCACACAGTCAGTTTTTTTGTCCCCTTCTGGTCTATCTGACAGGGGTTCATCTACATCATCATGACCTTCAATATTCTCATGATGTGTCTCCAGCACCTCCTTGTCTTCCTCTTCTGGTTCTTCCAGCTCACGGTCCTTGTCATTGATGTCCTCGTCTAGATTAGTTTCGTTTGTTTCCTTCTCTTGGTCCCTAACTGCCTCATGGTGTCCATTTCTTTCTTTATTGTCGTCTTGATCGGAGTCATCTTCACTTGAGGAACGATCTACTGAACTGCTAGATGAAAAGGATTCTCTGCGCTTCCTGTCTACAATGGGGAAGAGAAATGTCAAATCTTAATCAATCTACCAAAATGTGTCAAAGATCTGTAACGTGGAAAATCTTGGGTCACATTATATACAATATTTTCTGATTTAGCACCAGTTCGAGAGTCAACTTTATGGTTTCTTCTCTATAAATACATTTATCACCTATCCATCTGAGCATATGATCCTTTAAGATGTTCTGACAGGAACACCAATGGATCTCAAAATTTGTGTGGTATGGTCAACCCCCAGTCCACTCTAAATGAAAGACAGAGATAGCTGACCTGTCCATGTTTATCTGCCATATCAATCATACCTTTGTGATGATCATCAAAGCATTAAAACATTTTAAAAAACACTGAAGGCAGAACTTGTGTACTGTGTTTTCCCCAAGTATAACTCTGCAGGGGCGGGGCACTGCATTGTTGGTTTGTGTCTTGCTCCACCCCTGAGGTCTTGATTTAGGCATATCAGTTTCATGAGGTCATTTTTTTCTGTAACTTACCTTAAATAGTCAATCAGAATATGGTAACAGACCCATTTTTATGCGATTTACCATGATTTTCACTTTCAATGTGTGTGAAGCATAAAATACACCAGTATTAATTCTCTGCGTCATTTGTCGCATGCCATTTCCAGCTATGATGGGACATTTAATTAATGGGACAATTATAATAAGGAAAGACTTAATCATATAGAAATGCTGATTGTAGAACATGCAGATTTAGTCATCTTAGATTAGAAATTTAGGAAAGCGGCAAGATTGGCTCCCAAATTCCAAGTTAATTAGTGAATACAATCAAAGGCGGATTCTGCCCCTTGATTTCTGATTCCAAACCTTTCTTTGGCGGACCGTTCTGCCGGCGTACTCTATGTTCTCTATAGAGGTTCTGGATTTTTGTCGCAGCCGAGTTCATTTCCTCATCAGCTGTGCTATGTTTTCCTAATTAATATGGAAAATAAAATATCAAAGGAGCCGCCGAGTTCAAAGGAAAGAGAATTTATGTAAGGAAAACTGGGTGGTCGCTGAGCCCTTGATTATTCGATGTGTCAATATCAAGCCCTAAGGATTGCAATAAAGATGGTAATGATGATGAAACTGCAGATACAGTAAGTGATACTACGATGCACAGCATCCGCCAAATAAGAGCCACTCAGTGTAGCATCATACACAGGCTGATACAGGGGCCCCAAATGAGCGACCCTCCTCTATTATATATCGATACCATGATACCACCAGATAATCACTTCAGTGACATCACTGTCATGATGATGTCATTAATGGATATGTAATGTAATAACAAAGGATATACTATGTGTTTTCCATATAGTATAATAGGCCCCATATAGTTCTCCATACAGAATAATGTGCCCCACATAGCCTTCTATACAGAATAATGGGCCCCATATAGCCCTACATACAGAATAATGGACCCCACATAACCCTCGATACAGAATAATGGGCTCCATATAGACCTCCATACAGAATAAGGTGCCCCACATAGTCCTCCATATAGAATAATGTGACCCACATAGCCCTCCATACAGTATAATGGGCCCCACACAGCCCTCCATACAGAATAATAAGCCCCACATAGCCTTCTATACAGAATAATGGGCCCCATATAGCCCTCTACAGTGAATAATGGGCCCCACATAATCCTCCATACACAATAATGTGCCCCACATAGTCATCCATACAGAATAATGGGTGCCACATAGCCCCCCATACAGAATAATGGGACACACATAATCCTCCATACACAATAATATGCTCCCCATAGCCCTCCATACAGAATAATATGCCCCCCATAGCCCTCCATACAGAATAATATGCCCCACATAGCCCTCCATACAGAATAATATGCCCCACATAGCCCTCCATACAGAATAATATGCCCCACATAGCCCTCCATACAGAATAATGTGCTCCACATAGCCCTCCATACAAAATAATGGGCCCCACATAGTCCTCCATACAGAATAATGGTGTCCACATAGCCCTCCATACAGAATAATGTGCCCCACATAGCCCTCCATACAAAATAATGGGCCCCACATAGCCCTCCATACAGAATGTGCCCCACATAGTCCTCCATACAGAATAATGGTGTCCACATAGCCCTCCATACAGAATAATGTGCCCCACATAGTCCACCATACAGAATAATGTGCTCCACATAGCCCTCCATACAGAATAATGTGCTCCACATAGCCCTCCATACAGAATGTGCCCCACATAGTCCTCCATACAGAATAATGTGCCCCACATAGCCCTCCATACAGAATAATGTGCCCCACATAGCCCTCCATACAGAATAATGTGCTCCACATAGCCCTCCATACAAAATAATGTGCCCCACATAGCCCTCCATACAGAATAATGTGCTCCACATAGCCCTCCATACAGAATAATGTGCCCCACATAGCCCTCCATACAGAATAATGTGCCCCACATAGTCCACCATACAGAATAATGTGCTCCACATAGCCCTCCATACAGAATAATGTGCTCCACATAGCCCTCCATACAGAATGTGCCCCACATAGTCCTCCATACAGAATAATGGTGTCCACATAGCCCTCCATACAAAATAATGGGCCCCACATAGCCCTCCATACAGAATAATGGGCCCCACATAGGCCTCCATACAGAATAATGGACCCCACATAGCCCTCCATACAGAATAATGGGCCCCATATAGCCCTCTACAGTGAATAATGGGCCCCACATAATCCTCCATACACAATAATGTGCCCCACATAGTCATCCATACAGAATAATGGGTCCCACATAGCCCTCCATACAGAATAATGGGACACACATAATCCTCCATACACAATAATATGCTCCCCATAGCCCTCCATACAGAATAATATGCCCCCCATAGCCCTCCATACAGAATAATATGCCCCACATAGCCCTCCATACAGAATAATATGCCCCACATAGCCCTCCATACAGAATAATATGCCCCACATAGGCCTCCATACAAAATAATGGGCCCTACATAGCCCTCCATACAGAATAATGTGCCCCACATAGCCCTCCATACAAAATAATGGGCCCCACATAGCCCTCCATACAGAATGTGCCCCACATAGTCCTCCATACAGAATAATGGTGTCCACATAGCCCTCCATACAGAATAATGTGCCCCACATAGTCCACCATACAGAATAATGTGCTCCACATAGCCCTCCATACAGAATAATGTGCTCCACATAGCCCTCCATACAGAATGTGCCCCACATAGTCCTCCATACAGAATAATGGTGTCCACATAGCCCTCCATACAAAATAATGGGCCCCACATAGCCCTCCATACAGAATAATGTGCCCCA
This sequence comes from Anomaloglossus baeobatrachus, assembly GCF_048569485.1. NCBI lineage: Eukaryota > Metazoa > Chordata > Amphibia > Anura > Aromobatidae > Anomaloglossus > Anomaloglossus baeobatrachus. The sequence goes on along the minus strand of NC_134360.1, from coordinate 226,504,637 downwards.
CATAGCCCTCCATACAGAATAATGTGCTCCACATAGCCCTCCATACAGAATAATGTGCCCCACATAGCCCTCCATACAGAATAATGTGCTCCACATAGCCCTCCATACAGAATAATATGCCCCCCATAGCCCTCCATACAGAATAATATGCCCCACATAGCCCTCCATACAGAATAATATGCCCCACATAGCCCTCCATACAGAATAATGTGCCCCACATAGCCCTCCATACAAAATAATGGGCCCCACATAGCCCTCCATACAGAATGTGCCCCACATAGTCCTCCATACAGAATAATGGTGTCCACATAGCCCTCCATACAGAATAATGTGCCCCACATAGCCCTCCATACAAAATAATGGGCCCCACATAGCCCTCCATACAGAATGTGCCCCACATAGTCCTCCATACAGAATAATGGTGTCCACATAGCCCTCCATACAGAATAATGTGCCCCACATAGTCCACCATACAGAATAATGTGCTCCACATAGCCCTCCATACAGAATAATGTGCTCCACATAGCCCTCCATACAGAATGTGCCCCACATAGTCCTCCATACAGAATAATGTGCCCCACATAGCCCTCCATACAGAATAATGTGCCCCACATAGCCCTCCATACAGAATAATGTGCTCCACATAGCCCTCCATACAAAATAATGTGCCCCACATAGCCCTCCATACAGAATAATGTGCTCCACATAGCCCTCCATACAGAATAATGTGCCCCACATAGCCCTCCATACAGAATAATGTGCCCCACATAGTCCACCATACAGAATAATGTGCTCCACATAGCCCTCCATACAGAATAATGTGCTCCACATAGCCCTCCATACAGAATGTGCCCCACATAGTCCTCCATACAGAATAATGGTGTCCACATAGCCCTCCATACAGAATAATGGGCCCCACATAGGCCTCCATACAGAATAATGGACCCCACATAGCCCTCCATACAGAATAATGGGCCCCATATAGCCCTCTACAGTGAATAATGGGCCCCACATAATCCTCCATACACAATAATGTGCCCCACATAGTCATCCATACAGAATAATGGGTCCCACATAGCCCTCCATACAGAATAATGGGACACACATAATCCTCCATACACAATAATATGCTCCCCATAGCCCTCCATACAGAATAATATGCCCCCCATAGCCCTCCATACAGAATAATATGCCCCACATAGCCCTCCATACAGAATAATATGCCCCACATAGCCCTCCATACAGAATAATATGCCCCACATAGCCCTCCATACAGAATAATGTGCTCCACATAGCCCTCCATACAAAATAATGGGCCCCACATAGCCCTCCATACAGAATAATGTGCCCCACATAGCCCTCCATACAAAATAATGGGCCCCACATAGCCCTCCATACAGAATGTGCCCCACATAGTCCTCCATACAGAATAATGGTGTCCACATAGCCCTCCATACAGAATAATGTGCCCCACATAGTCCACCATACAGAATAATGTGCTCCACATAGCCCTCCATACAGAATAATGTGCTCCACATAGCCCTCCATACAGAATGTGCCCCACATAGTCCTCCATACAGAATAATGGTGTCCACATAGCCCTCCATACAAAATAATGGGCCCCACATAGCCCTCCATACAGAATAATGTGCTCCACATAGTCCTCCATACAGAATAATGGGCCCCACATAGCCCTCCATACAGAATAATGGGCCCCACATAGCCCTCCATACAGAATAATGGGCCCCACATAGGCCTCCATACAGAATAATGGACCCCACATAGCCCTCCATACAGAATAATGTGCCCCACATAGTCCTCCATACAGAATAATGTGCTCCACATATCCCTCCATACAGAATAATATGCCCCACATAGCCCTCCATACAGAATAATGGGCCCCACATAGCCCTCCATACAGAATAATGGGCCCCACATAGTCCTCCATACAGAATAATGTGCCCCACATAGCCCTCCATACAGAATAATGTGCCCCACATAGTCCTCCATACAGAATAATGTGCCCCACATAGCCCTCCATACAGAATAATGTGCCCCACATAGCCCTCCATACAGAATAATGTGCCCCACATAGTCCTCCATACAGAATAATGGGCCCCACATAGCCCTCCATAGACAATAATGGGTCCATAACGGGTCAAGATGCTGACACAGTTTTAAGTGCAATGTGGGGCGCAGGAAATAGGTGCTGGCGTTGCGGGTCTAATATAACCAACCCGCGGGCCAGAGCTTGACATGTATGGATTATGGCGATGCCAACTTGTATAGATATTTATAAGTATTAAAGAAAGTAAAACAATTCTAAACTTTGTCAAAAAAAGGTGATTGTGTCTCCATTTTCTGAGACCGGTATTTTTTTTTACTTTTCCATCCATGGAGCAGTGTGAGGGTTTGATTTTTTGTGTGGCGGGCCGACGCGTCTATTGGTCCCATTTTGGGTACATACAACTTTTTGATTGATATTTATTATGATTTTGGAGGGAGTGATAATGAATGTAAAATGACAATTCTGGTGATTATTTTTTTTCTTCATACTGTCTATTGTAGTGATGCGTCCTATATCGGGAGGACGTTAAATGGAATCTGTCGGGGTAAAATTCCGCCATGTAGTAAGCACATCCCTGTGAAGGGAAACGTTTCCTGAGACGTATAGCCGTCATCCCAAAATTGTTCAAAGAATTAAAGATGCAAATGAAGTTTTTCCTAAAAGGCGCTCCATTAAAGGTATTTTCATTACCCCACCAAGGCCTAACTTTAGGAGACAATTAACCATGAGAAACAGGTGACAGGTGAAATAGTGAGAAAGTAGCTCACCTTGTTTATCCTCGCAGTCGCTGTCCCTTTCATCTACCGCTCTGTCAGAAGCCTCTTGCGTAGCGTTTGATGGCGGCACGCTACTTCTCCTTTCCTGGTTTACATCGTCTTTCTCATCATCCAAGGGAGACATTGACATTTCCTTCTCTTGATCATCTACCCCTTCGCCTTCATTAGGTTTCTCATCAGGTTTATTTTCGTCGAGTTCAAAATCTTCATCATAGTCTTTGGTAAAAAAAAATAAGAAGAAAAAAATCCTCCATATTACACGGTTTGTGGTTCGTTTGAGTTCACAGCCAAAGGCGCTGTCCCTACCTCTCGTATAGGACCGTAATAAAGGACTAATAATATAATATATGGAGATACTGAAATTATATAACAAAATTCTTCTGGTCATACTCTCCATATAACACAATATATACCATAACCCAAGATGCAGCTCACACTAAAGGTACGGTCACACTAAGCGACGCTCCACCGATCCCACCAGATATCTGACCTGGCAGGGATCGCTGGAGCGTCGCTACATGGTCGCTGGTGAGATGTCAAACAGGCAGATCTCCACAGCGATCAGAGATCAGCCTCCAGCCACCTGTGTAACGACGCTGTGCTTCGTAACCATAGTACACATCGGGTTACTAAGCAGAGCGCTTTGCTTATAGTTACCCGATGTGTACCTTGGCTACGTATGCAGGGAGCAGGGAGCCGGGAGCCGGCTTCTAGAAGCTGCCGACGCTGGTAAACAAGGTAAATATCGGGTAGCCAAGCAAAGCCTTTGCTTGGTTACCCGATGTGTACCTTGGTTACCAGCGTCCGCAGAAGCTGGCTCCCTGCACATTCAGATCGTTGCTCTCTCGCTGTCAAACACAGCGATGTGTGCTTCACAGCAGGAGAGCAACAACCAAAAAATGGTCCAGGACATTCAACAACGACCGGCGACCTCACAGCAGGGGCCAGGTTGTTGCTGGATGTCACACATAGCGACATCGCTAGCAAGATCGCTGTTGCGTCACAAAAACCATGACTCAGCAGCGATGTCGCTTAGTGAGACGTGGCCTTTATTAATAAGATCATTAGCAAGTGCCTGGTCGCTTGCTCCCTATCCTCAGACTGTTATATTGATATAATGTACTGTAGGATTGGAAAGGAGATTTAATATTATCACTGTAAAGGTGTTAATGCTTAATATCAGCAACATAATGGAGGAAAAGCGTATATAAAGGAAGGTGGCCTCATAAATAGATAGATTCTAGCAAAGTGACCTGCTGGTGGCATCACCACTTATCACCTGTAAAGAGGGGACATAAAGGGTTATACAATACTATGGCATATCACTCGATCAGGCCATAATACTCTGGACATTTGGGGTCCTTATCCATGGGATTGAGGCTCGTCTCATGGATACCTGGGGCAGTTTGGCAGACGACAGTAGAAGACTAGCTAGCCCAATGGATGAGAGGAAGTCGACCAGCTTAAAATTAAGTGATGACATATCGGAATGATGAAAACAATCCAAATAATGTCAATACTTTTTTGCAACTGTATACATTTTACATTTTGATAAAATATATTTGACTGCATGGATAAAATATACACCAGAAGCCTCAAACGGTTAATTAGTGAATTTCTGTGATTTTATGGCTGAAACGTGAAATAAATGTGTCAAATTCACCCATATTGTCTAAAAACATAACCGGACTTAGGGGTACTTTGCACACTGTGACATCACTACTGCGATATCGTCGGGGTCAAATCGAAAGTGACGCACATCCGGCGCCGGTAACGACATCGCAACGTGTAAAGCCTAGATGCGCCGATAAATGATCGCAAAAGTGTCGTAAATCGGTGATCTGTGTAGTGTTGGTCATTTTCATAATGTCGTACCAATAGGAGATACGATGTTGTTCCTCTTTCCTGCGGCAGCGCACATCGCTGTGTATGAAGCCGCAGGAGCGAGGAACATCTCCTTACCTGCCTCCACCGGCTATGCGGAAGGAAGGAGGTGGGCGGGATGTTTACGTTGCGCTCATCTCCGCCCCTCTGCTTCTATTGGCCGCCTGCCGAGTGACGTCGCTGTGACGCCGCACGACCCGCCCCCTTAGGAAGGAGGCGAGTCGCCGGCCAGAGCGGCGTCGCAGGGCAGGTAAGTGCATGTGAAGCTGCCGTAGCGATAATGTTCGCTACAGCAGCTATCACAAGATATCGCATGTGTGACGGGGGCGGGTACTATCGCGCTCAGCATCGCTAGCCGATGCTAGCGATGTCGCAACGTGCAAAGTACCCCGTAGTTGTCAATAGCAACCAATCAGAGCTCAGCTTTCATTTCCTAAACTGCCGTTGGAAAATCAGAGCTGTGCTGTGATTGGCTGCTATGGGCTGCAGGTTAGATAAATGAGGCCTAGTAGGAAAATTATAAAGGCTGTTTCTCTGCTGTCCATAGCAACCAATCAGAGCTCAGCTTTCATTTCTTAAACTGCCGTTGTAAAATCAGAGCGGTGCTGTGATTGGCTGCTATGGGCTGCAGGTTAGATAAATGAGGCCTAGTAGGAAAATTATAAAGGCTGTTTCTCTGCTGTCCATAGCAACCAATCAGAGCTCAGCTTTCATTTCTTAAACTGCCGTTGTAAAATCAGAGCGGTGCTGTGATTGGCTGCAGCTTAGATAAATGAGGCCTAGTAGGGAAATTATAAAGGCCGTCTCCTTGCTGTCCATAGTAACGAATCACGGAGCAGCTTTTATTTTACCACAGTAGGTTGAAATGAAATCTCATCTCCAGTCGGTTGCTATGAGCAACCAAGACAGTTTCCATTATGGCAATCTTCATAAATAGGCCATTATGGGATAACCCCCTCCAGTACCTAAAAAATGCTCCATTAGCGCACTGAAAATGGCAATAATATGGCCGCCTCAAGCTTCTTTTTTAGAGCCAGACCAAACATGCAGAATATACAAGGAAGTGTCCCAGATTAATATCAATATTTCAAATGAATGAAATCTGAGCCTCAGCACCTGACAGCGGCCATGACACGATGTACGGCTCCGTGCTGACCATTGTTTATATCCGGTGCTAAAAACAGATGGCTTTACTGGGTGTCGGATCCCCATCAATATTATAAGACCTGACGACCCATTTAAGGAATATATCCACCTATGTGCACCATTTTACAGTAAATGTATTATACTCCGGAGCAGAAATCACGATTGTTTTACATGATATTGAAAACAGCGAATAACCTTACCGCCATCAGACATGAGCTATCCTGAGCTCCTACATCACATTACTATACAACACCTGGTGTGAAGACGACATTTACCAGAATCCAAATGTACTGACTATGAGGCAGCAAAATCATGCATGGAGCCCTGTATTACCGTAATTACACATGCCACAAGCCGAAGAGTGCAGCTCTGGAGCATAATACAGGATGTAACTCAGGATAAGTAATGTAATCTATGTACACAGTGACTGCACCAGCAAAATAGTGAGTGCAGCTCTGGAGAATAATACAGGATGTAACTCAGGATCAGTAATGTAATGTATGTACACAGCAACTATACCAGCAGAATAGTGAGTGCAGCTCTGCAGCATAATACAGGAGGAAACTCAGGATCAGTACAGGATTAGTAACGTAATGTACTGTATGTGCACAGTGACTGCACCAGCAGAATAGTGAGTGCAGCTCTGGAGTATGGACCTAACTCAGGATTAGTAATGTAATGTATAAGCACAATGACTGCACCTGAAGAATAGTGAGTGCAGCTCTAGAGTATAATACTGTAGGTAACTCAGGATTAGTAATGTAATATATGTACACAGTGGATGCACCAGCAGAATACGGAGTTCAGCTCTGGAGTATAATACAGGATGTAACTCAGGATCAATATAGGATCAGAAATATAATGTTTGTACACAGTGACTGCACCAGCAGAATAGTGAGTGCAGCTCTGGTGTATAATACAGGATGTAACTCAGGATCAATACAGGATCAGTAATGTAATGTTTGTACACAGTGATTGCACCAGCAGAATAATGAGTGCACCTCTGGAGTATAATACAGGTTGTAACTCAGGATCAGTACAGGATCAGTAATGTAATATATGTACACAGTGACTGCACCAGCAGAATAGTGAGTGCAGCTCTGGAGTATAATACAGGAGGTAACTCAGGATCAGTGCAGGATCAGTATTGTAATGTTTGTACACAGTGACTGCACCAGCAGAATAGTGAGTGCAGCTCTGGGGTATAAAACAGGATGTGCGATATAAGTAAACTTTTTATGTAAATTGTAAAATGTTGCAGAAAGTTATAGACGCTCTTTAGACATATAGATATTAGATAGTAATAATGTAGTTATACTATGAAACAATAAAGCTTATATAGACGTGACAAACATTTAACCCCTGCAGCACACTTTACCATCCTTATCTTCATCATCGGCTTCATATTCATCTGTCTTGTAGTCCTTATTCTCGTCTCCTTGCTCCTCATACTCCATTGCTGATTTATCCTCTATATTCTGGTCGTCCCCGTCACCGTCGTCATTACACACTGAGCTTGCCTTTTCTTCTTTACCATCGATTTCTTCACACAACCTCTCCTCCTCTTCAATCTCTTGCTTGTCGTTATGGTCTTCATCGCCTCCCTCCTCTTCCTCGTCACTGTTCTTCTTGCCTTTTTTCTTACTCTTTGGTGGAGGAGATGGCTTTTTATCTAGGCCCATTGAAATTATGCACCTAGGATGGGAAACCAGCATGAAGACGGGAGATTTACACAGTGAAATGTAGCAGGATTCTGGCCTTACGCACTTTGCACCACATTGGCGGCATTTACTGAGAACAGACGTCAGGAGTTCTGAGGATAATACCTGTAACAAGGAGAGGCTCCCTCTATATTGATGAATCCAAAATATCCATTTTTGCCCCCGAGCCTCGCTCCCTTGCGATGTTTATGTTCACAGCAAGAGCTAAGCCGGTCCACCTGGATCCCATTAATGTAAAATGTGAGGCTGAACGGAAAACCGCGGTGCCGTCTAGAGACCAAACTGAAGGAGTCTGCAACAAATCCAGCAAAAAATCAGTAAGTGCAGATCTACTAGAGATGACTTATACAGATTACACATTTCCAAAGTTCCAAATACAATTCTTTAAAAGTGACATGTAGGACGTGGATATGTTCTTGAATTTTCTGAAATAATAATTGCCTAATATATTGGGGAAGGTTTATCCAAGGTTTGTACTCTGCACCTATGGTACATTAATAAACCTCCTCCAATGTAATTATTAGAATTACATCCTTTGGTCATGAAGGTACTTGGATAACTTACAGATGGAATAAAACTCTTTTTAAGGACGGTTTAGTTCAGATTTCTAAGTAACCTATTGACACTCTGTTTGGATGACCACCACTCGAGAACATGTACTCATTTAGTCACAGGTACTCCTGTCGGTTGCACAGGAGATTAAATCTCTCATTCATTCGACTATTTTAAGTCCCTCCTACTTGTCTATTAACTGAAAGTGACCCAAGTACGTTCTAGAAACTGCTGGAATTATAATTACCTAATATATTAGAACAGGTTTATAAATGATTGTGCAATGCATGTATATTAATAAATCTACACTAATATCATTAATATTACACCCTTTAGCTGTGAGGGTACTTAGATAACTCCTTAAAAACAGTTACTTTACTTAGTTCTGATTTCATACCAACCACCTGACTAGAAAATGTAGGTAAACCGGAGTTAGTGGTCTGAGGTGTGCACTAGTGCAGCACAGCTGAAAAGCAAACAAGTCAAAAGCTAGAGGAGTCATTTGTTATTCCAGTTATTCAGTTCTGTTGCACAGGGACCAATGGGGGGAGGGACGCTGCAGTGTTTGCCAGCGCTGCTGATCTCTGCTCCAGTATCTGGCTGCTCTCAGTGGATGCCTTTATATATTCAATGCATTCTCATCTTCTTATATATTATCACTAGTAGGATTCAAGCTCAGGGACTGTGGTATGAAAGGCAGAAACCCTATCAGTGAGCCAAAGGCTGCACTGTTATATATGAGAGGATTTTCTCTGCCTAAAAAACTCAATTTTATTTTTCAGACATAATCTGCTGCAATATACAGACAGCCATTTTTATATCTGCCCAGTCGCCACGTCACGGCATATCTCGTAACTGGGTTTTGTTTTTTTTTTAAACCTACTCTATACTGAAACTTCCTGTGTATGGGCATCTAGGAACCTGCTATAGAGAATGAAATCACCTGTGGCTAGTGAGGGAGGGGTGCACGGTCAGACGCTATGACCCCCATTAATCTAGAGAAAAAAGACCGTTGGCATTCCCAAAATTGCAATGTGAACAGGTGCATAACTGAACATGACATAAAATTACAAAAAAAGAGACAGTTTGCACTCTGAAATGCTAAAGTATGGAAGCCATGAATGTAAGAATATAGATATGCATTACTGCTAAGGAAAAACTAAGAAAATCTAAGAAAAAATAAGATATTTAACATACAAAATGGCCATTTGTATATCTGCCCAGTTGCCAAATCATGGCTGTCACAAACCACCGGGGGGGGTCACTCAGAAATCCCCCGCGCTGGCTACCAGTACGTCACAATCGGGGGGGTAACAAGTGGGGGTCACCCCTCCTTTATACCTCCCGACCGACAGACAGAGCACGTGACGCGCTCTCTAGCGCCCCTCTTATAGTCAGGCCAATTATGGAATTGCCCGACAATAAGCAAGGAGGCCGCTATACTACTTATGCCGATTATTGAAGGGTCCCCGGTGAGAGTAGGGTATATATTCCCCCGACCTCCGCGGGCGGAATATATAAACTCTCCCCGAATCTCACTGGCCTCCCCACAATAATCCTTGGCACAACTCGCTGCCACCAACCGATTTACGGTAACTATTAGCCGAACACACAGACGTGGGATTCAAGATCGAGATAACAGAACAGCCCAAGATTAATTATATAATTTAATCGCCTAAAGCACACTAGAAACTACAATATATACAATAGGGAATCTACAGAATATACAGTTATGTCAGAGTACAGTTACAGATAAAGCATGGGTTACAAACAGGTATACAATTACATCAGTTACCTTGTGTGTCTGGCCACAGGGGGGCGCTGTAGACCAGGTTTCTAGGATTCTTCCTCACAGGTCTTTCCCAACCAGGCCCCCGAGCAGAAGAACACTGGAAAATGGCCGAAGTAGGGTTATCAACCTGGGCAGATCCAGGTCCCCTCCTACCTTAGTGACCTCACAGGGAAGCACTGCCACTCCCCCTGCATGGATCAGAATTATCCAGCAAAGGGGATATTGGCCATAACTTTGCCTGGGAGCGTCGTAGGCGGACGCCAATGCTCTCATTGTGACAGTTATGAATTTAGCTACAGAACGAGGGGACTCATGACCTGTCTGCCAGTTCCCCATTGGCTGATATCACGCCTGGGGCATTTCCCAAGCTCCCCCTTCCATAAAAAAGGTGTGCCAGCATCGTCCGCCTGCGCAAACACCATTTTTATGGTTGCCATATTTATCGGAGATATGGCTTGCGAGATATGAACCATTTTTTACTGGAGTCGTTCTGTCTGGCTACTTCCAAGCCTTGCTAATGAGATACAACTCTTGTTACAGGGTGACGGCAGGGAGCCATCCTGTGTCCATTGTCCGCACATCATCTCATCTCCATATCAGAGGAGATGGCTGTTGGAGGTGTAAGTGGGATGTGACACCTTCACAGATGCTGGACATTTGGGAACAAGGAGGGAGGGGGGCACTGCCAGGGAGTGATGAGAGCAATTATGACTTCTAGTCATAATTCCTCTTCATATCCCAGGATTTACCTCACACCTCCCCCCTTTTGAGGGCGCTAGGGGGCAGCACACTCCGGTGTTCCCCCGTGCGCCCGTCCGCGACCTCTCCTTGTCGGGACAGCCCGTCTGCGTTACCGTGGTCACGGCCCCTTTTGTGGCGAATGGTGAACTCGTATTGCTGGAGCGCAAGGCTCCATCGCAACAATCGCCCATTCGTCCCAGAGACGGTGTGCAACCAGCTGAGGGGATTGTGGTCCGTCTCCACGATGAAGTGGCGCCCGTATAGATAGGGTTGCAGACGCTGCAGGGCCCACACTATGGCCAGGCACTCCTTCTCCATTGTAGAATAGGCCACTTCCCTTGGTAACAGCTTCCTGCTCAGGTACAAGACTGGGTGCTCTTGGCTCGCAGAGTCCACCTGGCTGAGCACCGCACCGAGGCCGAAGTCACTGGCGTCGGTCTGTACTACAAACGGCCGCGTGAAGTCGGCTGCCTGTAGCACGGGCGGGCTGGACAGGGCGTCCTTTAGGGCCCGGAAGGCTGTCTCGCAGTCCACTGTCCAATCGACTGCAGAGGGCAGCTTCTTCTTGGTGAGGTCCGTCAAGGGCTTTGCCAGGCTACTATAGCATGGAACAAACCTCCTATAGTACCCAGCGGTCCCCAAGAAGGACATCACCTGCTTCTTGGTCCTGGGGGTGGGCCAGGATGCGATGGCCTCCACTTTCTCAGGCTCGGGCTTCAGCGTTCCCCCACCTACCCGGTGACCGAGGTACTGGACCTCGCTCATGGCCAGCTGACACTTTCCCGGCTTGATGGTCAAACCTGCCCGGTGGATCCGCCTGAGCACCTGTGCTAGATGCTCTAGGTGGTCCTCCCAGGTGGGACTGAAGACGGCAATGTCATCTAGGTACGCGGCCGCGTACCCTTCAAGTCCCTTGAGCAGGGTGTTGACCATCCGCTGGAAAGTGGCAGGGGCATTCCTCATCCCGAATGGCATCACCGTGGACTCGTACAGTCCAAATGGGGTAATAAAGGCAGAGCGTTCCCTGGCCTTGCGAGTCAGGGGGATCTGCCAATATCCCCGGCTCAGATCCATGATGGTCAGGTACTGAGCCCCGGCCAACTGATCGAGCAGGTCATCGATGCGTGGCATTGGGTACGCATCGGCGACCGTGACCGCATTGAGCCCCCTGTAGTCCACGCAGAACCGAGTGGTTCGGTCCTTCTTAGGGACGAGGACCACAGGCGAGGCCCAAGCGCTGTTGGATGCCTGGATCACCCCCAGCTCCAGCATCTCGTCAATCTCCTGGCGCATGTGTTGCTGCACCTCCAGGGAGACCCGATATGCTGAACGCCGGATCGGGGGATGATCCCCAGTGTCCACGTGATGGACAGCCAAGTCAGTCCTTCCGGGCTGGTTGGTAAACAACCCCCGGAAGGGGTGTAGGGTGGCCCACAGCTGGGACCGTTGGTCCTCCAAGAGCTGGTGGCCCACCTCCACATCCTCAATGGATCCGCCTGCCCTAACCTGGGCTAGCATATCCAAGAGGGTTTCCGCTTCTCCCTCCTCGGGCAGGTTGCACACGGGGAGCGCACATGCCTCCCGCTCATGATGTGCCTTCATCATGTTCACATGGAAGGGCTTCCGCCTTCCACGGGCAGGGTCCAGGGTGACCAGGTACGTTACAGGGTTGAGCTGCTGGTACACGAGGTATGGGCCTTCCCAGGCTGCCTGAAGCTTGTCCTGTGGTACGGGGACCAGTACCCACACCTTTTGACCCACTTGGTAGGTCCTCTCACAAGCGTTCTGGTCGTACCAACGCTTCTGATCGGCCTGGGCTTGAGCCATATTGTCGTGTACCAGTTGCGTCAAGGCCTGCATTTTGTCCCGGAAGCGCATGACATACTCGATAACCGACACTCCAGGGGTGGCCAAATCCCCTTCCCAAGCCTCTTTCACCAGAGCCAGGGGGCCCCGCACACGTCGCCCGTACAGGAGCTCAAACGGTGAGAATCCTGTTGAGGCCTGTGGAACCTCCCGGTAAGCAAATAACAGGTGTGGGAGATACCGCTCCCAGTCACGCCCATGGGAGTCGACCAACATCTTAAGCATCTGCTTTAAGGTGCCATTGAACCGCTCGCACAGGCCATTAGTCTGTGGATGGTACGGGCTGGCCACCAGATGTCGCACCTGGACTTGCTTACAGAGGGTCTCCATCAGCTGGGACATGAATTGGGTCCCCCGGTCGGTGAGCATTTCCTGGGGAAAACCCACTCGGGAGAAAATCTCCAGCAATGCGGTGGCCACCTTGTCAGCCCGAATGGACGACAAGGCCACTGCTTCTGGGTACCGGGTGGCATAGTCCACTACCGTCAGTATGAAGCGTTTCCCGGAGCTGCTGGGGATGGCCAGCGGGCCGACCAGATCCACAGCCACCCTCCTGAAAGGCTCATCGATGATGGGCAGAGATACCAGTGGGGCTTTGGGGCGTGGCCCCGCCTTCCCCACTCTCTGACAGGTTTCACACGAACGGCAGTAGGCAGCCACATCGGCCCCCATTTTTGGCCAGTAGAAATGCTGGTTTAACCTGGCCTTGGTCTTAGCGATCCCTAGGTGTCCGGCCATCGGAATCTCATGTGCGATCCGCAACAACTCCGTCCGGAACGGATAGGGTACCACCAACTGTCGGTCCCTGGGCCACGCCTCCGGTGAACCCTGCTGGACCGTGGCCCGGTACAGCCGTCCTTGGTCCCAGACCACTCGCTCCGGGTCCGAGGGAGGCTGTGCCGCCTGCTCCTTTAGAGCTTTCAGGCTGTCGTCAGCTTCTAACGCTGCCTGAAACCCCTGACCAGATGTGGCCAGAATCGACGAGACTGTCACATCTTCGGTCAGTACCCCGGGACCTGTGTCCTGGCCTCCACCTGACTCGGCTGCCACTTGGTCAGAAGGGGAAGAGCTATCGGACCTCCGGGAGGCCCCTTGGCTTCCAGCACTCCCACTGCGGGTGACAGCGGCCACAGCCGCTGCGACCGTGGGTCGTGCCTGCTCCTCCTCCGTTCCTGACCAAGTCGCCGGTTCAGGCAGACCTACCTGGCTTCCTGACACCCCGGTTGTGGGGGAACCCTGCACCGAGATCTTACCTGGGAGCACTTCCGCTCCTGGACCGGCCCCAATCTCACCTGCCTGTTCCCCCTCTGCAGCAACAGAACCCCGCTGTGAAATCTCTGGGGACCCCACATTTGCTGTGGTAGCCCCCACCCCACACACTGGTCCTCCCCCTGCAGCACCCTGCTCTCTGCTTATCCCTGCAGAGGGCAACAGATCCCAGCTCACAGGCTGGTTACTTGTAGAGGCATGGTCACACCTTTCTCTGACCCCCTCCCCTGTCACAGCTGCAGCTGCGTGTGTGTCTATGGTGTCTGTGCAAGCAGAAATATCAGAGTTCACTCCCTCCTCCCTTACATCATTCATAGATAACACATTAACATTGTCCGGAGGCACGTCAGCACTGGCTGAAGGTTCAGCCTTTGGGGCGGGGCCAAACTGGGAGGTTATTTGCCCCAAATCTGTCCCAAGTAGCACGTTTGCAGGGATCCGATCAGTTACCCCCACCTCCCTCACCCCTCGCCCTGCACCCCAGTCCACATAAATGTCAGCAACAGGCAGCGCCGGGTCAATGCCTCCAATCCCGGAGACAGCGAGGGTTTTTCCAGGGATCAAGTCTTGGGGGGACACCATCTCAGGCCGCACCAGAGTCACCTCCGAGGCGCTGTCTCGCAGTCCTATGGTCACAGACTGGCCGACGGTGACAGGTTGGAAGCTGTCCAGGGACCTACCACCACCCCCACCCACACAATACACCTTGGGCGGCCCTTGGGATGGGGACGGAGCCGGGGCCTTGGGACGCTGAGGGCACATGGCCTTGAAGTGTCCAGGTAGGTTGCACTGGTGGCACCGTCTTGGTTCTGCCACGGGCCTGGAGAGGGGAGTTGAGGGGGACACCCCCTGCAGTCTAGGGGCAGGTGGGGCAGTCGCAGAGTTCATCTTACCCCCTCTCCAGGTGCTGCTGGTGGCTGCTCTCCTGGCTTCAGGAGCCCGATTGTTGGTGTAGTCATCGGCCAGGGCAGCTGTAGCCGTGGATCCCTTTGGCTTCTGGTCTCGGATGAACTGGCGGAGATCCTCAGGGCAGTTCCACAAGAGTTGCTCCGTGATGAACAAGTCCAGGATCTCCGGTCCGGTGGAAAGCTGCAGGCCTTGGGTCCAGTGGTCGGCAGCTCGGGCAAGTGCCCGCCGGTGGTCAGCCCAGGAGTCCTTTGGTCCCTTCTGCAGCGTCCGGAACTTCTTGCGGTAGGACTCCGGGGTGAGGTTGTACTGTTGGATCAGGGCCCGCTTGATGGTGTCGTAGCCCTGATCCGCCTCAGCAGGCAAGTCCCCAAGGATATCCAGGGCCTTACCCCTTAAACGGGGGGTCAGGTATTTGGCCCACTGGTCCTTGTTCAGATGATGCTGCAAGCAAGTCCGTTCAAAAGCAGTCAAGAAAGAGTCCAAGTCTCCATCCTTCTCCAGCACTGGGAAGTCCTCAACACGGACCTTTGGAAGTTTGGTGTCTGGAAGGTCACGGGTGGCTGATGAGGGCCGGAGCTGAGCTAGCTGCAGCTGGTAGTTACGCTCTGCCTGGCGCTCTTCACGCGCTGCTTGCCGCTCACGCTCGGCCATGAGTTCCTTGTAGCCCTCCCGGTCTCCAGCCTGGCGTAGGGCCATAGCCATTTGAAGAAGGCTATCCGAGCCTCCCAGGCTCGGTGGAATGGCACGTGGTGATCTGCGGCCCGCTGCGGAGCCTGGTGATTCACTGTCCATGGCAGAGCGGAGGGCTGGCATCTGGCTCGTTGAGGACCCTTGGGCGAGCTGCTCCTCATCTTGTCCAGCAGTGCCCGGTTGTGCCATGTCCTCTGCAGAGCTGTTTTCTGGCGTCGAGCTCCTGGAGGACTCGTGGACAACCTCCTCATCGTCTCTGGCCTTAGCATCGGCCATTCCTTTGGCTTTGCTCCTGGTGCTCTCAGCCATTCTTGCAGACTTTTGGTCACTGACACAGAACTGACACCTGATGCCTCCACACACCTTACAGTATCTGCACTCTGACACTCTAGTGTTGAGCTAGTCTGAAGACCCCAGCAGCCACAGCTGCTGCAGGCAGTCTTTAGTGTCTGGGAGTATGGGTCTCACACTCACACACACTATTATCTCGATCCCACCGCTTGCCACCAATATGTCACAAACCACCGGGGGGGGGTCACTCAGAAATCCCCCGCGCTGGCTACCAGTACGTCACAATCGGGGGGGTAACAAGTGGGGGTCACCCCTCCTTTATACCTCCCGACCGACAGACAGAGCACGTGACGCGCTCTCTAGCGCCCCTCTTATAGTCAGGCCAATTATGGAATTGCCCGACAATAAGCAAGGAGGCCGCTATACTACTTATGCCGATTATTGAAGGGTCCCCGGTGAGAGTAGGGTATATATTCCCCCGACCTCCGCGGGCGGAATATATAAACTCTCCCCGAATCTCACTGGCCTCCCCACAATAATCCTTGGCACAACTCGCTGCCACCAACCGATTTACGGTAACTATTAGCCGAACACACAGACGTGGGATTCAAGATCGAGATAACAGAACAGCCCAAGATTAATTATATAATTTAATCGCCTAAAGCACACTAGAAACTACAATATATACAATAGGGAATCTACAGAATATACAGTTATGTCAGAGTACAGTTACAGATAAAGCATGGGTTACAAACAGGTATACAATTACATCAGTTACCTTGTGTGTCTGGCCACAGGGGGGCGCTGTAGACCAGGTTTCTAGGATTCTTCCTCACAGGTCTTTCCCAACCAGGCCCCCGAGCAGAAGAACACTGGAAAATGGCCGAAGTAGGGTTATCAACCTGGGCAGATCCAGGTCCCCTCCTACCTTAGTGACCTCACAGGGAAGCACTGCCACTCCCCCTGCATGGATCAGAATTATCCAGCAAAGGGGATATTGGCCATAACTTTGCCTGGGAGCGTCGTAGGCGGACGCCAATGCTCTCATTGTGACAGTTATGAATTTAGCTACAGAACGAGGGGACTCATGACCTGTCTGCCAGTTCCCCATTGGCTGATATCACGCCTGGGGCATTTCCCAAGCTCCCCCTTCCATAAAAAAGGTGTGCCAGCATCGTCCGCCTGCGCAAACACCATTTTTATGGTTGCCATATTTATCGGAGATATGGCTTGCGAGATATGAACCATTTTTTACTGGAGTCGTTCTGTCTGGCTACTTCCAAGCCTTGCTAATGAGATACAACTCTTGTTACAGGGTGACGGCAGGGAGCCATCCTGTGTCCATTGTCCGCACATCATCTCATCTCCATATCAGAGGAGATGGCTGTTGGAGGTGTAAGTGGGATGTGACACCTTCACAGATGCTGGACATTTGGGAACAAGGAGGGAGGGGGGCACTGCCAGGGAGTGATGAGAGCAATTATGACTTCTAGTCATAATTCCTCTTCATATCCCAGGATTTACCTCACAATGGCATATCTTGTAACTGATATCTAAAATACAGATGTATTTACCAGTACAATATAGATTAAAAAAATCTAAAGAGAGTCCAAAACGTTTTTTTCCATAACCCTGCTAAAAAAAAAAAAAATAATCGTACAAAAACAATTACAATAAATACATTTTCATAATACAGTTTTTTTTAAATAACTGTCAGTAGAGAACATTGTAATAGTAATCTTATTTGTCTTAATTGTCTGTATTTATTATTTGTATCTACTGATTTATGTATGTTATTTCTGTCTGGATAATATAGCGGATGTCTGGATGATTTATGTACTTTCTAAAAGAGAGTATTGTAAAGGACAAGTTCCGTTATCTGATGGGCATGGAAATTACCAGATTTATGTCACAAAGCTTGAATGATACATGATTTTTTTTGCGGTTTTTCATTTGAATGTATTGCTATAAGAGCAGATGTAATACCGGAATGGGCAGACACTCTTGCATATCTTCCTGAAAGTTGTCTCCTCATACAGTATATGAGAATAAAATCTTCAATGAGAGCATATGTCTCCAGCTACCTTGAATGAATCAGTAAATGGTGTAAAGGAAATATAGTGCAATTGTTTCTTACTTCTGTATGATTTTAGGGTCTATTCACACATCATTTTTTTTAGTTTTTTTTGTTATTTGATAAGAAAAAAATCTATTTATACCCTTCTCATCTGTGTGTAATGTGTATAAATGTGTATATTTCCTGCATGTATGTGTATATATGTTTGAGTGACATGTCACCGGCTCACGTTTTAGGTTTCTGCTTTCTCTCACCTTCTTCTAGGAGTTTTCCTTTAAAAACGCAGAGGTTCTCGCCCCCGCAGTGCTGCTGGAAGACTTTGATCTCGTCCCTGTAGTCATCATCTTCGTGTGATAAATGCACATTTTTTCCCCGGTAAACCATGGTAATCTTCACGTTACTGTGCAAGGACGTTTTATGAAATTTTCCAGTATCCTAGAGAGAACGGGAGATAAATCAGATGGTTTCATCGGTAAATCACCGCCATAGTTGGCACCGCCGTATAACATCACAACGTGTCACCCGCCGGGTTCTGTCCCAGATCACCGCCTCCGGGGAACTGTGATAATCTCACTCAGTTGTTATCATACAATTCTCCTCATTTTTTTAAAGGAATTAATTTTTTTTGGAAAGGTGAGTCCTCGACCAGCATCTGCCCCGGAGAAAAAGAAGTGTCAGGATTTCAGCTGTAGATTTATTTTCTGTGTGAAGCAGAATATATTTTGGGATTTCTGTGTAATGGAGGCTTCAAGGCGGCATGAATATTCTTATAATGCCCAGGGCAGAGTTTGAAGGGGCAGAACATGGCAAAAAAAAAGAGGGAATCCCTGTGTAATGCCCTATACCCTCATGCTCTATTAAAAGAATAGCACTAAAAAGTTAAATTTTTAAAGAAAAAAAGAATAGCACTAAGGGTTAAATGGTGAAAAAATTAAAAAAAAAAAATTCACCTTTGTTGCTTGGGTTGTCCACTGTATGGTAAAAATGACCTTTAGGCTATGTGCGCACTAGAAAGTGCCTTTTTCTTAAGAACATCCGGACCCTCTTAAAGAATCCCGCGCCCGCGGTTAAAAAAACACACCAAAACCGCAGTGAAATCCACATGCGGTTTTACCGCGGATTTACCACGGATTTTCCGCAAGTTGGTCCCTGTGGATTTTTACCATTATCTATGGCAAAAAACGCAGGTACCTGCAGAAAAGAAGTGACATGCACATTAATTCCGCAGTGGAAAATCCACGGGTATAAAAAAAAACGCAGTGTACGTACAGGGCCTTAGGCTATGTGCGCACTAGAAAGTGCCATTTTCTTAAGAAAAAAACAGACCCTCTGAAAGAATCCCGCACCCGCAGTAAAACCACACCCGCGTTTTTGCCACGATTTTTCTGCGGATTTACAACGGATTTTCCGTAAGCTGGTTCCCGCGGATTTTTACCATTATCTATGGCAAAAACCGCAGGTACCTGCTGAAAAGAAGCGACATGCTCATTAATTCCGCACCAGAAAATCCGAAAGTAAATCCGCAGGTATAAAAAAACCGCAGTGTGCGCACAGCATTTTTTAAAACCCATAAGATTTGCTGGGGAATGATTGCAGCAATGATAGACAGATTTTCTGCAGCAATTCCGCGGCAAAACCCGCGGTAAATCTGCAGCGTGCGCACAGGGCCTTACATTGAGCTGAGGTTCCTGCATGCTTTGGTTTCTTCCTACCTTTGCTGGGGCGTCAGGCCCGTCCGGGGCGGCGGTAGGCCGGTATCGCCTCCTTCTGGAGGTGGAGCTCACTGCCAGTTTAGGGTGCTTCTGGGGCGGTGGTGGAACAGGCGTCACAAAATTGTTAATGATAGGAAGCCGATAAGGCGATATCCCCGCCGTGGTGTGCTCCGAGCTGTGCAGGATTCTCAGGATCTCCTTGTCTGTCTGGGAAAACGAAGGTAAGAAAAAACAACTAAGGGGTCTTCAGAAACCATCGCAACTGCAGCCGATGAGTCTGCGTCTTTATTGTGTTAGCCACATATTACATAGACTAAACTATCTATGCAGTATCTACCATAGGTTACAAAAGTGAGTACACCCCTCACATTTTTGTAATTTTTTTATTATATCTTTTAATGGGACAACACTGAAGATCTGACCCTGTGATACAATGTGCAGTGTCAGTGTGCCGCTTGTATAACCGTGCAAGGCCCCCTTCACACGTCCGTGTCTCCGGTACATGTTTGGTGTGTTTCCTCACGTGCCGGAAACACGGGCACATGTAGACCCATTAAAATCAATGGGTCTGCGCACACCTGCGTGTATTGCTATGGACCGTGTGTCCGTGTGCTCCACACGTAGGCATGTCTGTTTTTCTCCGGCATCACGGGTGTCACACGGCACGCACATGGACCGCACGGATGTAATCCATGTGACACGCACCAGAGAAAACACACGTGTTGTAAAAAAAATTCTATACTTACCTTCTCCAGCCCTGCTGTCTCTGCCGCTGCTGTCACTTGCTGTCGACCCCCGCTCATTATACTCATTGCATATTTAGTCCACTGCGGGCCGGAAGCAGCAGCAGTGGGGAGGCCGCAGACCGTAGATCAGCACCATAGACAGCAACGCCAGAGACAGGTGAGCATAAAGTTCCGGTTCTCCGTGTGTTATCACGGATAACACACGGAGAACACGTGTGCCATAAATACAGCTCACGTAGGACAAAATGCACGTTTGACACGTCCGCGAAAAACGTACGTGATTTTCACGCATGTGTGAAGGGGGCCTAAGGCTGCGTTCACATGTCCTGTAGTCATCCATTACAACGGATCGGTTGGGAAACTGATTTCTGTAGGGTCCGTTTTTTTTAGCATGGAAGTCTATGGACAATGGATCCGTTAAGTGATTGCTATTTACTTGTCACGGATGTGTGACATGTGACAGACAGTCATGTGGTTTCTGGCCATAGAATCGTAGAGTTGGAAGGGACCTCAAGGGCCATCGGGTCCAATCCCCTGCGAGTGCAGGTTTTCCTAGTGAAGGTTTTCCTAGTGAAGGTTCTCCTAGTGAAGGTCATGGCATTTGTTTGTGCAGAATGCTCCCTGACTTTCCATTGTTCCTGCTGTCAGTATTCATTGGTAGCTTTCCTGCTGGATTCATCTCTCCCCCTTTTGGGACCCAGCAGGAGCTCACCTTCCACCCAGCTGCTGACCATCAGCATTCCCTTGGTGCTTAATACCCCTTCCTTCCTTCTTGGACTGGTGCTGGTGATATTTTCAGTTCATTCAAGCCTTGGTTGCAAGCAGGTGGCTTGTACTCCTTTTTTGTATCGTTGCTGAAAACTTTGCAGAACTTCTACCTGAGTCATCTAATAAGTAGTTCATGCATTTTCGAGGTGTGTCCTCCTTGTTATCTTCTTTAGAGCTTAGTGAGGTTGACAAAGAGCGCAACCCATACGTTCACTATTTAGGGCCCAGCACTAGGGATACCTAGGGTCAGGTATCCGGCTCGGCGCATAGGTACAGAACCTATCTACGGTGGTGAGGGAAGCCAGGGACCAGCGGTAGGTTTAGTCAGGGGTCACCATCTTCCCTTTCCCTAGCCACAGGGTTTCCCTTACCAGAGGTTAGTGGGGTTGACTAAGCTCTCATCTTATCCGCTCCCTACTTTGGGTCTACTCCAGGGTCAGGTATCCGGCTTGGCACATAGGTGCAGAACCTATCTAGGGTGGTGAGGGAAGCCAACGACCACCAGCGGTAGGTTTGGTCAGGGGTCACCATCTCCCCTTTCCCTAGGCACAGAGTTTTCCCTTACCTTCCCTTTTGCCGTTTGCTTGGTACTTCCCCATACCTAGCGTGACATTACCCATCTATTGTGCTTGCATTTGTAACAGATTCATTACAAATGGACAATAAATAGCAATCCGTTAACGGATCCGTTGTCCATAGACTCCACAAGTCTGGATAAAAAAGATGCGTTTCCACTACCTTTTTGCAAACTGATCGCTAATGGATCAGTGATAATTGATGATTACTGGGCATGTGAACCCAGCCTAAATGTGCTGCCCTCCAAATACCTCAACACACGGCCATTAATGTCTAAACCACTGGCAACAAAAGGCTGAGGCTGGATCATAGAGAATGTGTATGGACTGTTGCAGACTGGAGATCAGTGGCCACGTGGGATTGTGTTGTCTCAGCCACGCTATCGGACTTAAGGAACTCATCTGAGGACTGTTGCATTCTCCTTGGCGTCGGATTGCCCCGGACCTATTTCCTTTGTGTGGACTCTAAAGAACCATTTTATTATTGGATTTTTTATGCTCCCTGTCTCATTAAATCTTCTTGGATTGTTCCTTGGCCTGGTGTCCCTTACTGCTCTGTCGCATACCCCGTCACATACACCCCTAAGTGAGAATGCCCAGGGAGCAGGCGAGTCCCCCGGTGGGTCGTCCAGAGGAGCAGCACCTGGCACAAGACGGAATATTGCATCTCATTTATGTAACAAACCTTCCATTTGAATATTTTATGGAAGCTTGGGCTGAAATTACAAAATAAAAGCAGCAGCAAACAGCACAGTGTCCTCCATCCCGGACACGAATATTTGCATGCGACTGAAAAGTGAACCCCAAAATCTGTATTCCTGGTGGGTGCCGGATCTCCCGCACTGACACTGTAGTACTGTTTCTATCTCTCATCACTATCCTTATTGTTCTCACCGTACGGTTGCAGCGTTGATCGTCCTCATCAGCCGAGTGTTTCTGTCGGGGAGCTGTAGATATTTTGGGTACATTACCGGAGGAGGAGTACACCGGCAGCGGCTGGAGACGGACGGGGCGCTGCATGTTACCGGGAGCCGTGTTTGGACGAAGAGATGAAGACTTTGGAATTGTAAAAAATAGAATCAATAAGTTATTTATTACACGATTTCAGCATTAATACATAATGTAGGATTTATTGTCATACGTATACAGTGTGTCCACCCATATCCTGTCCTCCGCCATTAACTTGAGAACGGCGGCAGCTATAGGAATAGAACTGGTGTCTAGGTATAGTAAAGTAGCCATGCGCTACGCAATGAAACCATCTATAGCGCCACCTGGTGGAAAACAATGGAGTTAGCATTTTTAGCTCGACAACGGAACGAGATAGAGAAAAAAAGTGAATTACAAAGTTGTAGGGCATCATCAATTCAATACGAATCGACACCTTGCATACAAAAATGCTATGATTAGAACGTGTAAAACTCACAAGGCTGCGGACGTGAAGTGATACCTCATGGAGACCTTCCTACAAGTCACTGGGTATGGTGGCTGTGTGGCGTGGCCTCCGCTCACCTGACCTGACCCCATTGGACTTCTTTCTGTGAGGTCACATCAAACAGCAGGTGTATGCGACCCCTCCACCAACATTGCAGGACCTACGACGACGTATCACAGATGCTTGTGCAAACGTGTCACCTACCATATTGCACAACGTGCAGCAAGATACAGTATGCTGTCCAGAGTCCAGATGTGCATTGCATCTGACGGGGGCCACTGAGCATCAAAGTTAAATAAGCGCCATATATGTGACCAGCATTCAATGTTTGGGGGGGGTCATGGGTTTCCTATCATAGCATTTCTGTATGCAAGGCGTCGATTCGTATTGAATTTATGATGCCCTACAACTTTTTAATTCACTTTTTTTCTCTACCTTGCTCCGTTTTCGAGATAAAAATGTTAACTCCGTTGTTTTCCACCAGGTGGCGCTATAGGTGGTTTCATTGCGTAGCGCATGGCTACTTTACTATACCTAGACACCACTTCTATGCCTATAGCTGCCGCCGTTCTCAAGTTAATGGCGGTGGACAGGATATGGCTGGACACACTGTATATCCAAAATGTTTGTAGCCAACATATTTTCCATTGTGACCACTAAGAGAATGGAAGAAAATGGCTTGAAAATACCATAGAAATATATAAAAAATAATAATGGAAAAAATAAATAGAAATTGATAAAAATCATAATGTGGACCCCGGGGGTGAGTATACCTCTATGGCATGGATTTCTTCCCAGCACATTATGGCGGTTGGGTGGGGATGTGGATACTTGTCAGCAGTGTTATTATATAATGGTATTTATTGACATTATGCAATTATTACTGTTTTGTTGTGGACTCGTTACGGTTTGATCCCTTTATGACCCGCAGGAGAGCAGGAAATATTAATTTGGTTATTGTTGTGTTTGTGAACACACCGAGGTCAGAGGAATTATGTGTATCAGGGAAGGAGCCGGGGCATGGAGATTGTTGCTGTTTGTGAAGCTTTTCATCATTTCATCAGCACATTCTGATGGGAGCGACCGGAAACAATAATAAACTGGCGCCGTCCGACTCCAACCTCCGCTGCCGCATAATGGTGCGTATGATGGGGAATTCCAATAATCTCATTTCAGAGTGCAACTATGGCTACATGAGGCACTCGCACTATGGATAGAAGCAGCACTCGCACTATGGCTACAAGCAGCACTCGCACTATGGATAGAAGCAGCACTCGCACTATGGATAGAAGCAGCACTCGCACTATGGATAGAAGCAGCACTCGCACTATGGATAAAGGCAGCACTCGCACTATGGATAGAAGCAGCACTCGCACTATGGATAGAAGCAGCACTCGCACTATGGATAGAAGCAGCACTCGCACTATGGATAGAAGCAGCACTCGCACTATGGCTACATGCAGCACTCGCACTATGGATAGAAGCAGCACTCGCACTATGGATAGAAGCAGCACTCGCACTATGGATAGAAGCAGCACTCGCACTATGGATAGAAGCAGCACTCTCACTATGGCTACAAGCAGCACTCGCTCTATGCCTACAAGCAGCACTCGCACTATGGATAGAAGCAGCACTCGCACTATGGCTACAAGCAGCACTCGCACTATGGCTACATGCAGCACTCGCACTATGGCTACATGCAGCACTCGCACTACGGATAGAAGCAGCACTCGCACTATGGATAGAAGCAGCACTCGCACTATGGATAGAAGCAGCACTCGCACTATGGATAGAAGCAGCACTCGCACTATGGATAGAAGCAGCACTCGCACTATAGCTACCTGCAGCACTCGCACTATGGCTACATGCAGCACTCGCACTATGGCTACATGCAGCACTCGCACTACGGATAGAAGCAGCACTCGCACTATGGATAGAAGCAGCACTCGCACTATGGATAGAAGCAGCACTCACACTATGGCTACATGCAGCACTCGCACTATGGCTACATGCAGCACTCGCACTATGGCTACATGCAGCACTCGCACTACGGATAGAAGCAGCACTCGCACTATGGATAGAAGCAGCACTCGCACTATGGCTACATGCAGCACTCGCACTATGGCTACATGCAGCACTCACACTATGGCTACATGCAGCACTCGCACTACGGATAGAAGCAGCACTCGCACTATGGCTACGTGCAGCACTCGCACAGGATAGGTTCTGCACATTTGCCCTCGTCGGTCAGGACATGTGCCCTAAGCCCCTCTTGCCGCAGTCACACAACAAACACTGATCCCTCACATCCTGCACAAATGTGAAATCTGAGATTCCAACAGTCCAGAGCTACCAGGAGAGTCTGTACAAATAGGGCACTTTTCTGCCTTGTTTATGCAAAAAATGTAAGACTTCCGTTATTTTTTCTGAAGCTGAAGAAACTTCTACAGATGATTTTGACTGTAATTATCATCATTATACGGTTTCCAGTGAGTGCAGCCGGCGTCCTCATATCAGAACTATGGGCTGTAGACACCGATCACTTCTAATAATAATCATTTATTATGGTTTTTCTATGTGCATGGACAAAATATTGTCTGCTGTGAAGTTTTCATAAGTTGTCCAGAAAAAATAAAAAAATCAAGTTGATAAACCAGTGTCATATGTACATTACTCACATGCCAGACACACACCGCACACATCGCTTATACTGGACACATGCTTAAAGGGAATCTGTCACCAGAACAGCATAACATAGGGGCAGAGATCCTGATTCCTGCGATGTGTCACTTACTGGGCTGCTTAGTGTAGTTTTTATAAAATATTTTGATCACTGTTTAATCAGCAGGAGATCATCATTACAGGACTACTTGGCATGTTGCAGGTAGTCCAGCATATTCATGAACTCTGTATAACTGCTAGATCTGCAGCAGATGAGACAGCAAACAGCTCAGTAAGTGACACATCGCTGGAATCAGGGTCTCTGTCTCTATATTATGCTGCTCTCAGATGGGGGTGCAAAAACCCTATGATTTTGACAGCTCAATAGGACTAGGGGGGATATTGGGTAAGTGACTATATATTGCTGAACCCCTGTATTCATACTCGATTTTCACTTACAGATTCAGAGGAATCAGAGCGTTCGGGGTTCCCCAGACGTCTGTTGCTGCCACTTTTAGGTCCTGTAGGAGGGCGAGGGGAGAAGGCCGGGAATGTTTCTCCTTCGGGCCTCTTGGAATAATCCACCTATAACAGAAATACACGGTGTGCAGCAATGACTGTGCTATCTGCTCAGGAAAAGTTCAATGAAAATTCCAACTTTTTGGTTTATGTGTGACAAGAGCGCCCCCTGGTGGAAGTATGAGGAATTACATGTTAACTAACCAGATTTTGCAGAACAGGACATTTTACATGAAAAATGTAGATTAGCACGCTTTATGTGTACAGAGATAATTCCTACAATTGCTACTATTATACAGACTGGTCCTGTTGGGTTATAGTCAGATCATTGAGGCAGATCAGATGGTTATTATGTGTCCGAGGACAGGAGGAACAAGAGCAAAACCTCAACAATCACCCATTACTACAACTATGACATGCACATAATATTGCTACATACAGAAAACTGAGCTTGCATCCTTATACCGCACCTTACATCTAAGTCTCTATGTATGTAGCTCTAAACTAAGCGTCATGCCCCTATGTTCTACCACTTATAGAGCCGTTTGCTCCAGTTTTTGGTGTAAACTATTCCCAAATGTCATATGTTGCAATAAAAGTTACAAAATAGCTTAAAAAAAAATAGCTATTTGCACATTTCCGAGCTTGCTAAAAGCTGAAAAACTGACTGTGGAGTATAAGGAGTGGATGCGGCCAATAACTTTTAGACTTTAATCAGGCATCACACCAAAAAATGTTGCAAACCTACTAATCTGTCAGCAGGTTTTTGCTATGTAATCTAAGATCAGCATGGGGTAGGACAGAGAGCCTTATTTCAGCAGTGCGTCACTTACAAGGATGTGTATGTTTCAATAAAAGCAGTATTTTATCATCAGGAGAGTATCATTGCCGGACTTGTGACTTTTAGTCATCCTGCTCCGTGTAACCTCTCCAGATATACACAGAAAGCTGCCAATCAGTGGTGTGGGTGGGGTCATACAGAGAAAGCTGCCAGTGATGTGGGCGGGGTTACACACAGAAAGCTGCCAATCAGTGGTGCAGGCAGGGTTATACACAGAAAGCTGCCAATCAGTGGTGTGGGTGGGGTCATACACAGAAAGCTGCCAGTGATGTGGGCGGGGTTATACACAGAAAGCTGCCAGTGATGTGGGCGGGGTTATACACAGAAAGCTGCCAATCAGTGGTGTAGGTATGGTTATACACAGAAAGCTGCCAATCAGTGGTGTAGGTGTGGTTATACTCAGAAAACTGCCAGTGTTGTAGGTGTGGTTATACACAGAAAACTGCCAATCAATGGTGTGGGCTGGGTAATACACAGAAAGCTGCCAATCAGTTTTGTGGGTGGGGTCATACACAAAACTGCCAATCAGTGGTGTACACAGAAAGCTGCTAATCAGTGGTGTGGGCGTGGATATACACAGAAAGCTGCCAATCAGTAGAGTGCCAATCAGTAGTGTGGGCGTGGTTATACACAGAAAGCTGCCAATCAGTAGTATGGGCGTGGATATACACAGAATGCTGCCAATCAGTGGTGTGGGAGTGGTTATACACAGAATGCTGCCAATCAGTAGTGTGGGCGGGGTAATACACAGAAAGCTGCTAATCAGTGGTGTGGGCATGGTTATGCACTGAAAACTGCCAATCAGTGGTGTACACAGAAAGCGGTCAATCAGTGGTGTAGGCAAGGTTATACACAGAAAGCTGTTAATCAGTGGTGTAGGTAGGATTATACACAGCAAGCTGCCAATCAGTGGTGTAGGTAGGATTATACACAGAAAGTTGCCGATCAGTGGTGTAGGTGAGGTTATAGAGGGATCAGCATTCAGAGTACTACTACATCTGCAGCAGAGAAAACAGGGATTATATAAAAATGGCAACATACTGACCAGCGAGTGACACATCTCTGGAATCAGGGTCTCTGCCTCTACATTATGCGCACCTTAGATTACATAAAAGAAAAATTGGTAATTTTGTGAATTTCAATCAGTTTTTCTGATTTTAGTATTTAGTATAAATCTGTGCCACCTTATTCTGTGGAGTCCGTGCCCTTTTTGATAAATTTGGAGCATTTTACACCATTGGGGTTTTTTTTGTTTCAGACTCGTCTGTGCACAGTCACTATTGTGAGGGGCCGGGATGGACCCTGCTGGTAAATGACATCCCGCAGGGTGTAAGACCGATTATTACCTTAAGTCTCTGCACTCGTTCTTTCCTGGCGAACGTTTCCAGTTTTCTTTTAATGTCAATTTGGTGACGTCGCTGAGAAAACAAAAAGACACAAAACAATGTCAGTTTCTTGCTGAAATTTCGAGATGGCAGCATGGAACTCCTTGTCCTAATCACATGCAGTACCGCTTTCTACCACTAGTGGCAGCAGTAGATTGAATGTGGCACTGATCTACCATAAATAAGATGTGATATCTTTATAATGCAGCCCCTCCCAGATGTGATTAACCCATCGTGGTAATCCGCATCCACAGCGCTATAAAGTATATTGATGTGGAATACAATTGCTACAACTCCTTTAAGTTCCCTTAGGAATTGTCTTAAATAATTGCTAGGTATCGAATTATCTTGAGATGCAAATCAGATGTAGCAAGATGGAAGTGGAGCGATGGTTTACAGCAATGTATTATTAAGTGCGGTCCAATAATAGGCGTCTGGAGGAAGAACAAACACTCAATGACGGACGTGTTAATGAGGCTTCTCCCCGAGCGCTCGCTGACCGTGGAGTAAAATTACGCTTCACTCCTGTCTCACATCACAAGCTGCAAAGTCTCCGGTCAGAGGAGAGGATCGTAACACTGCAGACAATCATATCCAGGGGCCTATAGTAAAGTGCATTAATCAGAGACTGATACATGTGTGCGACCTTCATATGTTTATTATGCTCTGCTTACACAGTGTGTCCACCCATATCCTGTCCACCGCCATTAACTTGAGAACGGCGGCAGCTATAGGCATGGAAGCGGTGTCTAGGTATAGTAAAGTATCCATGCGCTACGCAATGAAACCACCTATAGCGCCACCTGGTGGAAAACAACGGAGTTAGCATTTTTATCTCGAAAATGGAACGAGATAGAGAAAAAAGTGAATTACAAAATTGTAGGGCATCATCAACTCAATACGAATCGACACCTTGCATACAGAGATGCTATGATATGAAACCCATGACCCCCCCCTAAAATATTGAATACTGGTCACGCATATGGCGCTCCATGCAGTCACCATACCCAATGACTCATAGGAAGGTCTCCATGAGGTATCGCTTCACGTCCGCAGCATACAGGAATGCTATGATTAGAACATGTAAAAGTCACAAGGCTGCGGACATGAAGCGATACCTCATGGACACCTTCCTACAAGTCATTGGGTATGGTGGCTGTGTGGAGTGGCCTCCGCTCTCTCACCTGACCTGACCCCATTGGACTTCTTTCTGTGAGGTCACATCAAACAGCAGGTGTATGTGTGACGGCCTGGACTAGCCAGGGGTCACAGGTAACAACACGCACACACCCCACTACCCTAGGCAGTTACACCAGCCAAACCAAAAACCCTTGTTGCCTCCCTCCAGGGTCTGATGTCCACACCAGGTGGGGCGGAGCCAGGTGGTTGGCCCCACCCACCGAGGAGTTCAGGCCTGGAGGCGGGAAAGAAGGGAATTTTGTTTACTTACCGTAAATTCCTTTTCTTCTAGCTCCTATTGGGAGACCCAGACAATTGGGTGTATAGCTTCTGCCTCCGGAGGCCACACAAAGTATTACACTTTAAAAAGTGTAACCCCTCCCCTCTGCCTATACACCCTCCCGTGCATCACGGGCTCCTCAGTTTTGGTGCAAAAGCAGGAAGGAGGAAACTTATAAATTGGTCTAAGGTAAATTCAATCCGAAGGATGTTCGGAGAACTGAAACCATGAACCAAAAGAACAATTTAACATGAACAACATGTGTACCCAAAAGAACAACCAGCCCGAAGGGAACAGGGGCGGGTGCTGGGTCTCCCAATAGGAGCTAGAAGAAAAGGAATTTATGGTAAGTAAACAAAATTCCCTTCTTCTTTGTCGCTCCATTGGGAGACACAGACAATTGGGACGTCCAAAAGCAGTCCCTGGGTGGGTAAAAGAATACCTCGATAAAAAAGAGCCGAAAACGACCCCTTCCTACAGGTGGGCAACCGCCGCCTGAAGGACTCGCCTACCTAGACTGGCGTCTGCCGAAGCATAGGTATGCACCTGATAGTGTTTCGTGAAAGTGTGCAGACTAGACCAGGTAGCTGCCTGACACACCTGTTGAGCCGTAGCCCGGTGCCGCAATGCCCAGGACGCACCCACGGCTCTGGTAGAATGGGCTTTCAGCCCCAAAGGAAGCGGAAGCCCAGAAGAACGGTAGGCTTCAAGAATCGGTTCCTTGATCCACCGAGCCAAGGTTGACTTGGAAGCCTGCGAACCCTTACGCTGGCCAGCGACAAGGACAAAGAGCGCATCTGAACGTCGCAGGGGCGCCGTGCGAGACACGTAGAGCCGGAGTGCTCTCACCAGATCTAATGAGTGCAAATCCTTTTCACATTGGTGAATTGGATTAGGGCAAAATGAAGGTAAGGAGATATCCTGATTGAGATGAAAAGGAGATACCACCTTAGGGAGAAATTCCGGAACAGGACGCAGAACCACCTTATCCTGGTGAAACACCAGGAAGGGGGCTTTGCATGACAGCGCTGCCAGCTCCGACACTCTACGGAGCGATGTAACTGCCACTAGAAATGCCACCTTCTGCGAAAGACGTGATAAAGAGACATCCCGCAGCGGCTCGAAAGGTGGTTTCTGAAGAGCCGTTAGCACCCTGTTAAGGTCCCAGGGTTCCAGCGGACGCTTATAAGTCGGGACTATGTGGCAAACTCCCTGCAGGAACGTGCGGACCTGCGGAAGCCTGGCTAGACGCTTTTGAAAAAATACGGATAGCGCCGATACTTGTCCCTTGAGAGAGCCGAGTGACAAACCCTTGTCCATTCCGGATTGGAGGAATGAAAGAAAAGTGGGTAAGGCAAAGGGCCAGGGAGAAAAACCATTATCAGAGCACCAGGATAAGAAGATCCTCCAAGACCTGTGATAGATCTTAGCGGACGTTGGTTTCCTGGCCTGTCTCATGGTGGCAATGACATCCTGAGATGACCCTGAAGACGCTAGGAGCCAGGACTCAATGGCCACACAGTCAGGTTGAGGGCCACAGAATTCAGATGGAAAAACGGCCCTTGTGACAGCAAGTCTGGGCGGTCTGGGAGCGCCCACGGTTGACCCACCGTGAGATGCCACAGATCCGGGTACCACGACCGCCTCAGCCAATCTGGGGCGACGAGAATGGCGCGACGACAGTCGGACCTGATTTTGCGCAGCACTCTGGGCAGCATCGCCAGAGGAGGAAATACATAAGGCAGTCGAAACTGCGACCAATCCTGAACTAACGCGTCTGCCGCCAGAGCTCTGTGATCTTGAGACCGGGCCATGAATGCCGGGACTTTGTTGTTGTGCCGTGACGCCATGAGATCGACGACCGGCGTTCCCCAGCGGCGACAGATCTCTCGAAACACGTCTGGGTGAAGAGACCATACCCCCGTGTCCATGCCCTGACGACTGAGAAAATCTGCTTCCCAGTTTTCTACGCCCGGGATGTGAACTGCGGAGATGGTGGAGGCTGTGGCTTCCACCCACTGCAGAATCCGTCGGACTTCCTGGAAGGCTTGACGACTGCGAGTGCCTCCTTGGTGGTTGATGTATGCGACGGCAGTGGCGTTGTCCGACTGGATACGGATCTGCCTGCCCTCCAGCCACCGATGAAAAGCCAATAGGGCTAGATACACTGCCCTTATCTCCAGAATATTGATCTGAAGGGATGACTATCGGAGTCCAGGTTCCCTGAGCCCTGTGGTGGAGAAAAACCGCCCCCCCACCCTGACAGGCTCGCGTCCGTGGTGACCACAGCCCAGGTTGGGGGTAGGAAGGATTTTCCCTGCGACAGAGAGTTGGGAAGGAGCCACCACTGAAGTGACGTCTTGGTTGCAAGGGAAAGAGAGACGTTCCTGTCGAGGGAAGTCGATCTCCTGTCCCATTTGCGGAGAATGTCCCACTGGAGTGGCCGCAGATGGAATTGCGCGAAGGGCACTGCCTCCATCGCTGCCACCATCTTCCCCAGGAAGTGCATGAGACGCCTCAAGGGGTGTGACTGACCCCGAAGAAGAGATTGCACCCCTGCCTGCAGAGAAAGCTGTTTGTCCAGCGGTAGCATGACTACCGCTGACTGAGTATGAAACTCCATCCCGAGGTAAGTCAGTGATTGGGTCGGTGTCAACTTGGATTTTGGGAAGTTGATGATCCACCCGAACTGCTGGAGAGTCGCCAGAGCGACGGTAAGGCTGTTTTGACACGCCATCTGAGAGGGTGCCCTGACCAGAAGATCGTCTAAGTAGGGAATCACCGAGTGGCCCTGAGAGTGTAGGACCGCCACAACAGATGCCATGACCTTGGTGAACACCCGTGGGGCTGTCGCCAGGCCGAAAGGCAATGCCACGAACTGAAGGTGTTCGTCCCCGATGGCGAAACGCAAAAAGCGTTGATGTTCGGGTGCGATCGGCACATGGAGATAAGCATCCTTGATGTCGATCAATGCTAGGAAGTCTCCTTGTGACATCGATGCGATGATCGAGCGGAGAGATTCCATCCGAAACCGTCTGATGCTCACAACCGTGAGACAGAATGTCTCTCACCCATCGGTCTTGAACATGTGGCCACCAGGCGTCGCAAAAGCGGGAGAGCCTGCCACCGACCGAGGATGCGGTTCGGGGAACCGAAACTGGTGTTTCTCCTGCTGAGAAGTCGACTCCTCTACAGGTGGCGGCGGGGGAGATATATCTAACACCTGGTTGATGGACGAGATAAGGTAATTTACTATGGCGTCCCCTTCAGGTGTATCAAGATTGAGAGCAACGTCAGGGTCAGAGCCCTGAGCTGCGACTTCCGCCTCGTCCTCCAGAGAGTCCTCAAGCTGGGAACCCGAGCAGCGTGAAGAAGTCGGGGAAGATTCCCAGCGAGCCCGCTTAGCTGGTCTGGGACTGTGGTCCAGGCAGGAGTCCTCCACGTGAGACCTAGGGCCCCCCCTGGGAGCGCGCTGCGGCGCGGACAGAGAGGGGCCTGGAGGGGACGATCCAACAGGGCCCGGGGCCTGTGTAAGGACTGGTCTGGACTGCAAAGCTTCAAGCAGCTTGGCAGACCATTTGTCCATAGACTGAGCCATGGATTGTGAAAGTGACTCAGAGAGTTTCTCAGCAAAAACGGCAAACTCTGTCCCTGCCGCCTGGACAGGGGGAGCAGGGGGGTCTACCTGAGCCGAGGGGCCCACTAGTGACCGAGGCTCCGGCTGAGCAAGCAAAACAGGGGTCGAGCATTGCTCACAGTGAGGGTAGGTGGAACCCGCAGGTAACATAGCCGCACAAGAGGTACAGGTCGCAAAATAACCCTGTGCCTTGGCACCCTTGCTCCTTGTGGACGACATGTTGTTGTCTCCTAGGAGAGTGATCACTGAGGGTATATGGGAAAAGGTATATAGCCCGACCAAACAGAAATATATATATATATATATATATATATATATATATATATATATATATATATATAGTATCTATTCCGGCACCCTAGGGGGACCAGCACCGGGTGACCGGTGTGGCTTACCGACCGCTAAAAAGCGGAGCATGTGTCCTCCAGATTCCCTGCCTTAGGTCTCCCAGAGTTGCAGAGCTCTTTCCTCGAAATCCTCCACCGGCAGAATGTCAAAAAAATGGCTGCCGAAGCTCTCAGGGGAGGAGTGGAGCCGTGGGCGGCGCTAGAAAAGTGAGGGAATCTGGGGTCCCCACAGTGATCAGTGAGGGGGGAGGAAACATACAGGATGCTCCGGCCCTCACATCCGACGTCAGGTCGGCAGTCCCGCCCTTACCCCTGACAGATAGGCCCGGGGGCGGGAGTTTTGCTACTAGGCCGCAATGAAGCCGGGGACTAAATTTAAGACCGCGGCCGTCAAGCAGGCGCGGTCGGCGCGGAAGTCCGCCGGTCTTCACAAATCAGCAGCTGCTGCAGCGTCCGGGATGAAGGCGCTCCATGCACAGCCCCCATGGGGACACAGAGTACCTTAGAGATGCAGGGCCCGGTCCCTGAGGATAAATAGACTCCTGTCCGGCAGATTCCCACAGGGGCTGCGGAGGGAGCACGGTCCCAGTAACTGGATGACCGGTCAGGATCCCACTTCTCCCAGAGCCGCTAAGGGATGGTGAAGGAAAACGGCATGAGGCTCCGGCCTTTGTACCCGCAATGGGTACCTCAACCTTAACAGCACCGCCGACGTAGTGGGGTGAGAAGGGAACATGCCGGGGGCCCCGTGGGGGCCCACTTTTCTTCCAACCGATATAACTAATATGAGAATGCATGAGTGGATGTGTGCCTCCTTCCACACAAAGCATAAAACTGAGGAGCCCGTGATGCACGGGAGGGTGTATAGGCAGAGGGGAGGGGTTACACTTTTTAAAGTGTAATACTTTGTGTGGCCTCCGGAGGCAGAAGCTATACACCCAATTGTCTGGGTCTCCAATTGTCTGGGTCTCCCAATGGAGCGACAAAGAAAGTGTCAGTTCAGTCTTGGAGGTGAAAGTGAGAGGAGTGAACACTTGAGGTGTCTGGGTAGGAGCCCAGGCGCTGACAGCAAGGTTGGCAGACGGTGGTGGCCGTCTGCAGGATTTGGTGGAACTCCGCAGAGCCGTAAGGACCGGGGTCGGGCATCGGCCCGCCGGTACCGGACCGGGGAACGGAGTGAAGCTAAGCACACAGGGCAGGGCCATCGGACCCCGACCAGGCTTGGAGCCGCCGTCAATAGTCAAATCCGAATGTGACAGGAACCCCAGGGGTTTCCCAACTACCAAGTCCCGATTGAAGGCAACCGTCCACCCAGAGAGGATATACAGCCACCGCCACAGGCTAGAGATCCAAGGGCCAGCGCCTGAGAGCAAAACGGGCTCCTACGATACCTATACGCCGGGGAACGGACTACCGGTGGGCAACCACAGAAGTCAGAACATTCTCAAAGGTGCAGGGAAAGACAGCCGCCATCAGCCGTCCGGGGAGAGCACAAGAACAACACTGCAGCCGGCTGCGGGACTCATCCATCCGGCCGTTTTGGTTTACCTACGACTCTGTCAGTGATTGTCAGTGAGTACACCAGTGCAGTCCCTGCACCCCAGCCATCCGGCCTCCCCGTCACACCACCGGGGCCCGGGATCACCAACCCCCTGGCCACGTAGGGGACAACATCCTAGCTGCACCCTACCATCTCTCCCGGGATCCCCGTTACCAGCAGCGGTGGTACCATTATCACCACGACCCGTGGGTGGCGTCACGAACAATCTCCCTAACCAAACCACCCCTTTTCACTCACGGGCGGGGAGCGCTGCTCGAGTCCCCAGGTCCGGTCCACCGCTCGAGCCACTGAGCAGCAGCAGCAGAAGCCCCAGACCCGAGCGTGGCGAACGCGTCCCCTCCGCCCGCGACATATGCGACCCCTCCACCAACATGGCAGGACCTACGACGACGTATCACAGATGCTTGTGCAAACGTGTCACCTACCATATTGCACAACGTGCAGCAAGATACAGTATGCTGTCCAGAGTCCAGATGTGCATTGCAGCTGACGGGAGCCACTTTGAGCATCAAAGTTAAATGAGCGCCATATGCGTGACCAGCATTCAATGTTTTGCGGGGGGTCATGGATTTCCTATCCTAGCATTTCTGTATGCAAGGTGTCGATTCGTATTGAATTGATGATGAGCTACAACTTTGTAATTCACTTTTTTTCTCTATCTCGTTCCATTTTTGAGATAAAAATGCGCACTCCGTTGTTTCCCACCAGGTGGCGCTATAGGTGGTTTCATTGCGTAGCGCATAGCTACTTTACTATACCTAGACACCACTCCTATGCCTATAGCTGCCGCCGTTCTCAAGTTAATGGGGGTGGACAGGATATGGGTGGACACACTGTATAGCGCCATTAATTCCATAGCACAATATAGACGTGATCATTGCTATCCCCATTGGGGCTCATAATCTACATTCACTATCACTAGGTCTATGGAATGTGGGAGGAAACTGGAGAATCCAGACGAAAAAGACACAAGAACAGGGGGGACATACAAACTCCCTGCAGATGTTTCCTCAGTGGGATTTCACCCCAGAAGCCCAGAGCTACAATATGAGACATATGTGATTTGGGGGTCTAACTTAAAGTTCCTGAGTCAAAACTTCCAGTACAAAATGTGGAACAGGGGTCCCATCAATAGGTGACATTATTAATACTGGTATCGTCTTAAAGGGGTATTCAAACCTTTGCCCACCTCTCTTGGCATGACTAATGGAAATGTGGCGCCCCTGAGGCTTTAGTCGCCACAGAAGTACTACACCTCATCCAGAAGTGTGGTATCCCATCCCTGGTTACAGAGGAGGTCATCCACCGGTTCAGACAAAACACACACAACACCTCAGCTACCAGCTCTCCACCGGGTCAGGGATAGGGCTTGGTTCCATTAGTGCTATGTATAGCCATCACACTGCTGGTGATGGTTCCTCCCTCCCCCTAATCCGACAGGGCCTTGGTGTGGAGTCTAGTGAGTTGGGGACACAGTGTATTGAATTGGGGAGTCGACAAGGAGCAGTGGAGGAGTAAAGAACTGTGGTCTGGTGCTGGTGCAGCTCGTCCCGGGCACAAGAGAGAAGGGGTCCTAAAGACCACGGGAAGTGCGCCATACTCCCGTGGCCTCATTCCACATACAACCTCCTTAGTGGAAGGACCTGGCCACAGATCAGGGACTGGTCCCTAGACTAGGGGAGAAGAACCAACGTGCTCCACTAGTAAAACCAGAGGGTAAGAACCATTTAGTACCAAAGCCAACTCCGCACATGTAATCCGCTGGGCCATAGGGTCAATGGATAGAGCCTCAAGCCACCCATCAGGACCTGCAGACACTGGCTCAGGGCACTGTGTGGGTAGGCGCAGGACAGGCGGGAGAGAAGTTAGCGCAGGAAGACGGCCAGGGAAGGAACACTAGAAGGGTGCACCGGTCTTGACCTCCGAACTACCCGGGATCATCTGGAGACCATCATAGTGAAACCCCAGCACTCCAAAGGCGGTCACTGACTAGTCGTGTTACCTTGAAACCTGCTACAGTGAGTAAAAACCTTGAAACTGCATCCCTGTGTCGCTCTGTTATTCTCCTGTGCCTCCGGCCTGCACCTCCGTCATCACCTAATACTACCCCCATCAGCCCTGGGGCCCAGCTCTACCTGTGGAGATCTGCACCATCTAAGTTGCGTCACCATCTGCCCCAGAGGCCCCCATCCTGCAGCAGCACCTAACTTGCCGCATACCACAGGTGGTGTCACGAATAAACTGTCATTATCACCTTCCTATTTAAACAACACCACCGGGATCACGGAACCGGGCCTCACCACCACGGCGTCCCAGAAGCAGAACTGCGGCCCGGTAACCAGTCACCCCAGGGCCCCGGTGTGGGCGTGTCAGAAATAGCACTGGTCGCTGCACTAATCTGTTTCTGTAACTGCTATTCATTTCTATGGGAGTTACACAAACACTACGTACTATACCTCGCATCTGGAAATAAGCCTTTAAGTAGCAGAGGAGTCTTTAAGTCTCATTGTGCAACTCGTAACTGTAAGGCGGAGTTCACACGTCCTGTAATCGTCCTTCAGAGAGGATCCAGCAGAAATCCATTGGCAAAAAACTTCTGCAAACACAACTTTCTAGTCCGTTTTGGAAAGTCGATTTTTGCAGGATCCGTTCTTTAACATTGGAGTCATTGGATCCGTTAACTGATCACTATTTATCTTACATTTGACAAACGGACGGACGGCTAAATAGCAATCAGATAACGGATCCGATTTCCACAGATTCCAGGGATAAAAAAACGGATCCTGCAAAAATACATTTTTTTCAAAACGGACAAGAAAGTTGTCTGCAGAACTTTTTTTTTTCCAACAGATTTCTGCTGGATCCATTCTAAAGGACGAATACTGGAAGTATCACCTCAGTCTTAGGCCTCCGACACACATCCGTGAAAAAACACGCACGTGTGTTACGTCCGTTTTTCGGGTCCGTTTTCCGTTTTTGTGTCCTTTTTTTTGGTTCGTGTGGCATCTGTGTGAACTGCGTATGCTAGCCGTGTGTGCGTGTGGAATGCCCGTGTGTGCGTGTGAAACTTAACTGACGTGTGTGTGTGTTGTCCGTGTGGAATGTCCGTGTGTGATGCTAAATGTCATTGATACATAACCGCTGACAGCAGACAGAGTCGCGCGCTGAGAATGAACTCGGGTGAACTTCACCCGACTTCATCCTCATACCGCGGCTCTGTCTGTGTCGCGTCCTGATTAGCGGTCACCCGTGATGGAATCACCGGTGACCGCTAATCCCCAGAGTCACTGAAGTGACCAGCGCGATTATCGCTGCCGTCACTCAGGTTACCCGCGGCTAGCTGGATCCTCCCCCCGTGACCGCAACTCACCTGTGACTTCATCGCTGTCACTCGGGCGACTTGCTGTCACAGTTGGAGGATCCAGCAGTGGCCGCGAGTTACCTGAGTGACGTCATCAGTGATCGCGCTACTCACCTCAGTTGCTGCATGGAGCTGTCAGGAGTGGCGGTGTTCTTCTGTAGCTCCTGTCACCTTCATGTAGCAGAGCTGGAAGCGACGTGGGACCTCCATGGATTACGCCAGACATGGATGGGTGTTTGGGGCATAATAAATTGGTGAACGAGGGTTTTTTTATTGATTATTATTTCAAATAAAGGATTTTTTTACTGTAATTTTCAGATTAATCATGGAAGGTATCTCGGGGAGACGCCTGCAATGATTAATCTTGGACTTAGTGGCAGCTATGGGCTGCCATTAACTCCTTATTACCCCGATTGCCAACGTACCAGGGCAATTCGTGACGAGCCGGGTAGAGTCCCAGAACTATCGCATCCAATGGATGCGGCAATTCTGGGCGGCTGCTGGCTGATATTGTTAGGCTGGGGGGTTCCCCATAACGTGGAGCTTCCCATCCTGAGAATACCAGCCTTCAGCCGTGTGACTTTACCCTGGCTGGTATCAAAATGGGGGGGACCGCATGCCGTTTTTTTTAATTATTTATTTATTTTTTTTACTGCACAGTATAGTCCCGCCCCCCGGTGGCTGTGATTGGTTGCAGTTAGACAGCTGTCACTCAGCGTGGGGGCGTGTCTCACTGCAACCAATCATA
This sequence comes from Anomaloglossus baeobatrachus, assembly GCF_048569485.1. Taxonomy (NCBI): domain Eukaryota; kingdom Metazoa; phylum Chordata; class Amphibia; order Anura; family Aromobatidae; genus Anomaloglossus; species Anomaloglossus baeobatrachus. The sequence continues at coordinate 226,465,100 of NC_134360.1, read as the reverse complement.
GGCGCCGGTGGGCGGGGAAAGCAGGGAATATGAGATTGATTAATGAGCTTCAAAAGAGAAAAAGCCACCGGAGTTTAGTGAACAGCCATGCAGCGCCGCGCCGGTGATCGGGGAACGTTAAGTATGAGAGAGGGGGGAGACTGACCGACAGACTGAGAGAGAGAGAGACAAGACAGAGAGAGACCAACCAACGGACTGAGGGAGATTGACCGACATAGACAGAAAAAGAAAGAATGACCGACATCGCTAGAAAAAACACAAAACGTACATGGAGCATACAGAGATGCATCCGTGTCACGTACTTGTGCGCACCAAACCATTGACTTTCATGGTGTCCGTGTGTGCGTGTTCCGTGCAGGAAACGGACAAGCTGCTGTGAAAAACGGAAACACATACGTATCACGGACACACGGACATGATGAAAAACGCAAGTTTGACCACAAACATAGATTAACATTGGTGCACGTTTGTCCGTGTCTCCGGTATATACGGAAACGGACCAAACACGTACGTTTTTAATGGATGTGTGTCGGAGGCCTTAGGGTGCTTTCACACATCTGTTTTTCGCTGTCAGGCACGATCCGGTGAAAAAACTGATGCGATGGATTCGGTGAAAAAACGGATCCATCGCATCAGTTTTTTCCATGCGTTCCTTCTGTTTTTTGACAGATCCGTCGTGATACTGAGCATGCTCAGTTCAAAAAACCAGATGCGTCATTGGATTCTGTCATATGCCGGATGACGACGTATCCGGTGCCCATAGGCTTCCATTACACAACATGCCGAATGGCGTCGGATCCGGCGTGGTCCGTTTTTTTGCCGGAGACAAAAGACGTTACATGCTGCATCCTTTCAGGCAGCCGGACAAAGAAATTTTGCCAGATCTGGCGGACGCCGCATGCAATGCAGGGCCATCCAGCACAATCTGGCGCTAATACAAGTCTATGGGGAATAAAACAGATCCGACGCCGGATCCGTTTTATCTGCAATTCGCCGGATTGTAAATTATGGCGAAAAATGTATGTGTGAAAGCAGCCTTACCTGGGTACCACTCCCTGTGTATACACAAGGATACCCAGGACACATATGTATCTATATAAATATATAATGTATATATATATATATATATATATATATATATATATATATATATATATATATATATTATATCTGGCATCTGAAAAGCTGGCCAGCAGAAAGATGGGATGATCCCCAGGAGGATTGTCCAAGAGGCAAAGGCCTGCAATGAGTGGGGGTGCAGCTGCATGGCCTCCTAAAGGGACCAGTATTCACCATCACTGGGACCACAGTGATGATGTCGCGGGCGGAGGAGGGGACGATGCGCTCTCCCACTGCTCGAGTCCGGCTGCCGCTGCTGCTGCGGCTGCTCCTGCTTGGTGGTGGCTCGAGCGGTGGGCCGGATCCTGGGGACTCGAGCGGCGTTCCTCGCCCGTGAGTGAAAAGGGGATTTTGATGGTGGGGGTTTTGATTATTGTCCGTGACGCCACCCATGGTTGTGGTGATATTGGTGACACCACCGCTGCTCTAGACGGGGATCCCGGGAGCGGTGACAGGGAGCAGCTTTGTTGTTAGTTCTCCCCTCCGTGGGTAGGGGGTTGGTTGTCCCGGGGCCCGGTGATGGGGTAGGGATGGATGGCAGGCGGGTTGCGAGGCCTGGTGAGGTGCAGGGTCGCGGGGGCAGCGCTGTGCCACACGGCACGGTGGTACTCACTCAGCCAATGATGAGGACACAGTTCTCGGTAAAACACACGGCTGGATGGACGGGTCCCACAGACGGCTGCGGTGTTGTTTTCTCCGGCAGGTTGATGGTGACTGCCTTTCCCTGCACCTAGATATGGAAGATGGTTCCAATGGGTTCCCACCGGTAACCCGCTCCCGGGCTTGGATATGGGCCGGAGGAGCCCCTTTTGCCCGCAGGCGCTGGCCCTGAGAAACGGTTGCCTTGGCGGTATCTCCCTCACTTGGTTGGACTGTTGCCTTCTGTCGGGACTTGGCTGTTGGGAAACCCAGGAGGTTCCTTTCACTAACGAATTTGGCAAATTCATGGCGACTCCTAGCCTTGCCGGGATCCGTAAGCCCCTGCCAGATGGTGCTGACTTCTCTTTGTGTACCGGTCCGGTACCGCCGGGCCACCGCCCGTCCACGGTCCTTACGGTAGACTCCAATCGGCCACTCCTGCAGACGGTCACCACCGTCTGCCAACCTTGCTGATCTGTCCGGGCCACACACCCGGACCAACTTCAGGCTGCTTAGCTGTCACTTTTCTCCTCTCTCACTACTTTCCTCCTTCCACTTCAAACTCCACAACTAATCTACTGGTTTTCCCGCCTCCAGGACTGTGAACTCCTTGGTGGATGGAGACCAACCGCCTGGCTCCACCCCCTGGTGTGGACATCAGCCCCTGGAGGAAGGCAACAAGTGTTTTGTGTTCTGACTTTGATGTGCCTGCTGGGAGTGTGGGGTGTGTTGGTGTTGTTCTCTGTGGCCCCTGGCTTGTCCAGGGCGCCACAATGACACCAATGCTGCGAGATACCACTCTATGCACCACAGGACACTGATCTGTAAAATGCTACAAAGACCTCTCCTGGAAACCTGTATTCAACTGCATTATGATATAAACAGAGCGATGGTCACAGCTAAACAGGAAAGGGTTCTTTACAGTTAGAGCAGTCAGACTGTGGAATGCCGACCACAAGAGGTAGTAATGGCAGATACTAGAACAGCTTTATATCAGGGCTGGATGATTTCTTCAGTACACAACATTGTTGGTTATAAATGATTTAATGACAAAATGTATAATTGGTGGAGGAAGGTGAACTAGATGGACGGGTCTTTTTTCAACCTATGTAGCTATCTGTGATCCACCGCTCCAGCCATTCTTTCTGCAGATTGCCCATCATGTGCCGCCATAGCTCCATTCACAATGGGCATCCTCAGCTCCGTTCTCAGGATCAGTGGGACCCCCAGGGTCCTGCAAGTTATGACCTATCCTTTGGATGAGTTCTGACAACCCCTTTAAGGCTCTGCTCACAAGTCCTTGAGACATGGCATCTCCTTAGATTTAGGAATAAGGGACCTTTGTATCAATTCTGCAATCAAGAGGAGAAGGGCCACAGTATTATGGGGTCCGCTAGGTCCATCTCTTAGAATACGCCTCATGCAGGACTTTTTCCTACATCACAAAAAAGTTAGAAAGTCTTTCAGCCAAGTAAATACGTTTAGGAACATTTCCTTTGAGGTTAAGGCTATGTTCATGTTCACACTTCTGTTGTTTTGCTTCCGTCAGGTCCGTCGCAACAACGGATCTGTCGTTTTTTAGATGTCAACTGACACAACGGATGTGTTATTTCACAGGATTCCGTTCGCAGGTGCTCGATTCCGCCGTAATCCGTAACACGACGGAATCAAGTGCTGGATTCCATCATGTTCTACTGAGCATGCCCAGCATTTTTGGCACACCCATTGGCCTGTCCCAAACACAAACAGATAACAACGGATCCGTCAAAAAACAGACGCACAACGGATGTAACGGACACGACGGATCATTTTTTTCACAGGATTCCGTTCGCAGGATTCCATTGCTCCTGCCTGACGGTCAGTCAGTAAACGACTGATCCGTCACGTGGCAGATGCAACGCAAGGCCATCCGTTGCAATCCGCCGCTAGTAGAAGTCTATGGGGAAAAATGGATTCCTGCAAAATATTCTGCAGGATACCGTAATTCCTCAAGGTGACGGATTGCGGCGAAACCAAAACAATGGAAGTGTGAACATAGCCTAAGCCGGCAACGCTCATGTGCACCGCCGGTACTAATGATTTCATAAAAACCCATACTGGAGCCATGCAACTCAGCAAGAAACGTGACGGTGAGACGGTAAGGAAAGGGCTCCAGATGGGGGTGTCGGAGGAGGCTGCCATGGGACTGCCTCTGAGGAGGGGTGAAGCACTTACCTCCATATCTAGTACCTTGTGGAATATCGCCTGGGCCAGACATTCCCGGATGTATTTCTGATGGTCTCGTCTCATGGCGTTGATCCTGTATTCCTTCTCCGTCAGGATTCTCCCACTTCTTGTGATCTGGAACATAAGCTCAGGGTAAAGTAACACTTCACACTTCAATGGTTCTCATTTTTAGGATGTATGTGATTGAAAAAAGTGAAATATTGAGAACAAAAACTAATGAAGAAACTGCCATCTCATGTGCAGCCTCGCCGGGTGACGTCTGCTCTCCCAGGCTCCTGACCCAGGCTCCATCTTGTGTCCCTTATTAATCCATTAGATTGGTCTTCCATTGCTATAACGTTGTGGTTCCTGCTGGGGGCGCTATAATATATTTTCTGACAGCAAGAGAACAGTAAAGTCCATAACATGCAGAAATGACTACAACCGCCCACACGAAAGAAAAGAGAACATAATATTGTATAATCTGATAACAAAAGGAAGGTCCCGGCAGGGCACTACCTAGATACTGTAATATAAAGAAAATCTAACGGAATCTGCACAACTTGTCAAAACCATCGATTTCCTCAGGACCAGTAATATCACGTGTGAGCAGATGTCAGATAAAAGAATGGATCACTATGGACATGATCCACTCATACACCATGAGATTCCCTCTATGTAACAAGCAGGAACTCACAGGGGTCCGAGGAATTGTATCAAAGTTATAGAAACATACCGTAGTAATAACTTATGTTATAATATTATTCAGACACGATTCTTGGAATGTCATGAATAATTAGGAACCTTCAGTAATTCTCAAAGTTTAGTTCATAAAGGTCTCTTACCAGCCCAGCTCTCTGAAGATGCTTCCTGATCCTCGTATTGTTAAAATATCCTGTTAGATGTTTGTCTGTAAGACTGTTATACCCGGACAAGAGTCTGTAATATAAGGATAGAACGGGTAAAAAGTGAGGAAAATAACACAGCACCACATCATAGGGGCAGTACTATAGCAGTTATATTCTTGTACATAGTGGTAGTATTATAGTAGTTATATTCTTCTACATAGTGGTAGTATTATAGTAGTTATATTCTTGTACATAGGAACAGTATTAAAGTAGTTATATTCTTGTACATAGGAGCAGTATTATAGTAGTTATATTCTTGTACATAGGGGGCAGTATGATAGTAGTTATATTCTTGTACATAAGAGCAGTATTATAGTAGATATATTCTTGTATATAGGAGCAGTAATATAGTAGTTATATTCTTGTACATAGGGGCAGTATTATAGTAGTTATATTCTTGTACATAGGAGCAGTATTATAGTAGTTATATTCTTGTACGTAGGAGCAGTATTATAGTAGTTATATTCTTGTACATAGGGGCAGTATTATAGCAGTTATATTCTTGTACATAGGGGGAGGTATTATAGTAGTTATATTCTTGTACATAGAGGGCAGTATTATAGTATTTATATTCTTGTATATAGGGGGGCAATATTATAGTACTTATATTCTTGTACATAGAAGCAGTATTATAGTAGCTATATTCTTGTACAAAGGGGCAGTCTTATAATAATTATATTCTTGCACATTGGCGGCAGTATTATAGTAGTTCCAGTATATTCTTGTACATATATATTGTAACATATATATTCTTGTACGTAGGAGCAGTATTATAGTAGTTATATTCTTGTACATTGGAGCAGTATTATAGTAGTTATATTCTTGTACATAGGAGACAGTATTATAGTAGTTGTATTCTTGTACATAGGGGCAGTATTATAGTAGTTATATTCTTGTACATAGAGGGCAGTATTATAGTAGTTATGTTCTTGTACATAGGGGCAGTATTATAGTAGTTATATCCTTGTATATATGGGCAGTATTATAGTAGTTATATCCTTGTACATAGGGGCAGTATTATAGTAGTTATATTCTTGTATATAGGGGCAGTATTATAGTAGATATATTCTTGTATATAGGGGCAGTATTATAGTAGATATATTCTTGTATATAGGGGCAGTATTATAGTAGTTATATTCTTGTACATAGGGGCAGTATTATAGTAGTTATACTCTTGTACATAGGGGCAGTATTATAGTAGTTATATTCTTGTACATAGGGGCAGTATTATAGTAGTTATATCCTTGTATATATGGGCAGTATTATAGTAGTTATATCCTTGTACATAGGTGCAGTATTATAGTAGTTATATTCTTGTATATATGGGCAGTATTATAGTAGTTATATCCTTGTATATAGGGGCAGTATTATAGTAGTTATATTCTTGTATATATGGGCAGTATTATAGTAGTTATACTCTTGTATATATGGGCAGTATTATAGTAGTTATATTCTTGTATATAGGAGCAGTATTATAGTAGTTATATTCTTGCACATAGGGGCAGTACTATAGCATAGCTTAGATTGGCACACGCAGTATGTTCCTTTTTTGTATGTTTCTATTCTTTTTCTCTGAACAGTCATCAGTGAATCGTGAGCCGGGGATGTGGAGGTGGGATATAATCTGCCTTATTATCATTGACGCAATGAAGGTTATTTTAGGCAATCACGATTTCTGGAAAGCTGGAGGACATGAGACTGAAGGTAAAGCTGACAGAAACCATTATGTAACATTCGCCCGTATCTGGATTCTCCCCTGTATTATGATCACTGCATATTAGTATGTACAACGCAGATGATCGGATAATAAAGCTAAATGTCTCTAGCTTCACATCATGTAAAGTATAGTCAGTGGTATGGAGGGGATCAGCAAAGGGGGATTATTTTTAATGTTTTGGCAAGGAGGGGGGATTGAGAGAGGGGAGATGCTGGGGACTTTTTAGAAGAAAAAAAAATACTGCATAACCATTTATAGTCCCTAGGTGAAAAATGCTCCATTCACTGAAAACAAGCAGAGATGTAACAAAGTGAGGAATTGAAACTTGGAAAGTTCCTGAACTTTTCATCCTTTTAGTAACAGATCATTCACCTGCTCCAATATGTATGGATTGTGCCGCTCCAATATGTATGGATTGTGTAGCTCCAATATGTATGGATTGTGCCGCTTCAATATGTATGGATTGTGCCGCTCCAATACGTATGGATTGTGCCGCTCCAATACGTATGGATTGTGCCGCTCCAATACGTATGGATTGTGCCGCTCCAATACGTATGGATTGTGCCGCTCCAATATGTATGGATTGTGCCGCTCCAATACGTATGGATTGTGTCGCTCCAATACGTATGGATTGTGCCGCTCCGATATGTATGGATTGTGCCGCTCCGATATGTATGGATTGTGCCGCTCCGATATGTATGGATTGTGCCGCTCCGATATGTATGGATTGTGCCGCTCCAATACGTATGGATTGTGCCGCTCCAATACGTATGGATTGTGCCGCTCCAATACGTATGGATTGTGCCGCTCCAATATGTATGGATTGTGCCGCTCCAATACGTATGGATTGTGTCGCTCCAATACGTATGGATTGTGCCGCTCCGATATGTATGGATTGTGCCGCTCCGATATGTATGGATTGTGCCGCTCCGATATGTATGGATTGTGCCGCTCCAATATGTATGGATTGTGCCGCTCCGATATGTATGGATTGTGCATTGGTGTCAGTGTGAACATGACATTTCCCCGAGCTTCAGCCAATCTTTCTCTTCCTCCTTGGCAGTGACCTATGGATGGGTCTGTGATGTGGATGTGGCTGCGGTGGACGCCGGCCGCCTGTGACCTTATCCTCCCCTTTAATAATACAGAATGTTTGCTCTCATTGTGTATGGATCGCTCACACTATAGCAACAGTATAGAGTTTCCTTGGTGCCTGTTTGCAGGTTGCTGGGAATTGACTAATATGTTTACAATGTATCTGACTAAGCACGACACAATGCTAGCAATGCAGCGCCAAACACCAGGGATCATAGTGCACAGATATAATCCCCTCATCCCCTGTGCTAATAACATCTCAAATAGCGGAAAATCTAATCTAAATATACAAACAAAAGTAAAGAATATTACATCCAAACCGTGTGTGTAACAGCAGGATTATAGACGATATCAAGTAAATTGGAAGCAGTATTATAGCAGTTCTATTCTTGTATATAGGGTCAATATTATAGTAGTTATATTCTTGTACATAGGGGGCAGTATTATAGTAGTTATATTCTTGTGCATAGGGGTAGTATTATAGTAGTTATATTCTTGTACATAGGGGGCAGTATTATAGTAGTTATATTCTTGTACATAGGGGGCAGTATTATAGTAGTTTATATTCTTGTGCATAGGGGGCAGTATTATAGTAGTTATATTCTTGTACATAGGGAGCAGTATTATAGTAGTTATATTCTTGTACATAGGGGGCAGTATTATAGTAGATATATTCTTGTATATAGGGGCAGTATTATAGTAGTTATATTCTTGTGCATAGGGGGCAGTATTATAGTAGTTATATTCTTGTACATAGGGAGCAGTATTATAGTAGATATATTCTTGTACATAGGGAGCAGTATTATAGTATACTACTGTACATAGGGGCAGTATTATATTTGCAAACATGGCAGAAAGTGCTTTACTAATTGATTTAATTTAATTTTATCCTCTTTGTACGTTCAGGTTAGAGGTTTATAGTTTATTATACAAGGATTATCTCGTACAATGGCTGGGCAATTTTAAGTAATAGCAGAGATTAATAAGAATAATTAAAGATAATTAAACTTGTGTCTTGGTGGAGACTTGAGCGCAGAACAAAAAGTAATGAAATGTTTTGTGTCTCCAGGATGGTGGCAGCTTCTTTAGTATCCAAGGTCAAGTCAGGGAGAGTTTTAAAGCATATGTCCTGTCTCCTTCAAGAACTGGTAGAATCACTCCCTTAGATATACAGTGGGTACAGAAAGTATTCAGACCCCTTTAAATTTTTCACTCTTTGCTTCATTGCAGCGATTTGGTATTTTTTTTATCTCATTAATGTGCACTCTGCACCCCATCCCCATCTTGACACAAAAAAAAAAACAAGACAGAAATGTAGAAATTTTTGCAAATTTGTTATACAAGAAAAACTGAAATCTCACATGGTCATAAGTATTCAGCCCCTTTGCTCAGTATTGAGTAGAAGCACCCTCCGTTTTGAGCTAATACAGCCATGAGTCTTCTTGGGATCCTGGATTTGGGGATCATCTGCCATTCTTCTTGCAGATCCTCTCCAGTTCCGTCAGGTTGGATGGTGAACGTTGGTGGACGCCATTTTCAGTTCTCTCCAGAGATGCTCAATTGGGTTTAGGTTAGGGCTCTGGCTGGGCCGGTCAAGAATGGTCACAGAGTTGTTCTGAAGCCGTTCCTTTGTTATTTTAGCTGTGTGCTTAGGGTCATTGTCTTGTTGGAAGGTGAACCTTCGACCAAGTCTGAGGTCTAGAGAACTCTGGAAGAGATTTTCTTCCAGGATATCTCTGTACTTCGCCGCATTCATCTTTCCTTCAATTCCAACCAGTTGTCCTGTCCCTGCCCCCATAGCATGATGCTGCCACCACCATGTTTCACTGTTGGGATTGTATTGGGCAGGTGATGAGAAGTGCCTGGTTTTCTCCACACATACCGCTTAGAATTATCACCAGAAAGTTCTATCTTCTTCTCATCAGACCAGAGAATCTTATTTCTCATAGTCTGGAAGTCCTTCATGTGTTTTTTTGAAAACTCTATGCTGCTTTCATATGTCTTGCACTGAGGTGAGGCTTCCGTCGGGCCACTGTGCCATAAAGGCCCGACTGGTAGAAGGCTGCAGTGATGGTTGACTTCGTGGCTGAGCTCCAGAGATGCAGTAGGGAGATGGGAGAAAGGTCCACAGTGATCTTGGGGTTCTTCTTTACCTCTCTCACCAAGGCTCTTCTCCCACGATTGCTCAGTTTGGCTGGACGGCCAGGTCTAGGAAGAGTTCTGCTGGTCCCAAACTACCTACATTTAAGGATTATGGAGGCCACTGTGCTCTTAGGAACCTTGAGTACTGCAGAAATTCTTTTGGAACCTTGGCCAGATCTGTGCCTTGCCACAATTCTGTCTCTGAGTTCCTTGGACAGTTCCTTTGACCTCATGATTTTCATTTGGTCTGACAAGCCCTATGAGCTGTGAGGTCTTATATAGACAGGTGTGGCCTTTCCAAATCAAGTCCTACCAGTTTAATTACACACAGCTGGACTCCAATGAAAGAGTACAACCATCTCAAGGAGGATCACAAGGAAATGGATATCATGTGACTTACATATGAGGGTCTGAGGAAAAGGTCTGAATACGTATGACCATCTGATATTTCAGTTTTTGTTGTTTAATAAATTTGCAAAAATTTTTACATTTCTGTTTTTTTTGTCAAGATGTGGGATGGGGAACAGAGTGCACATTAATGAGAAAAAAATGAACGTTTTTGAATTTACCAAATGGCTGCAATGAAACAAAGAGTGAAAAATTGAAAGGGGTCTGAATACTTTTTGTACCCACTGTATATTCAGACGAGGAGGAGAGGATCTTTCTTTGTCTTAGCAGGAGACAATTTGTATATATTAATAAAACTCCAGGTAAAAGAGGTAATGCACCTAGAGCCAAATATGACCTAAAAATGCAAACAGGTCGTCATCCTGTATTATTTAATTACAGAGATAATCAATGAATGAAAATTGGTTAAATTATAAGTCTCATGGCTTTGTTGCCCCTTTCAGAAGCCTCCGCTATTAGCAGCTTGATCTGGAGGACCCAGCACCGTGTAATATAGACTGCCTATTATTAATAATGACAATTGTGTAATTCCGCAATCCTCCTGCGGAGGCGCTGCAGGGAAATGTTACGCTTACTCTTGAATTCCCACACAGGTTGCAGCTTATTACTAGGGTCCCAACAGCAGAACAACATGTTGGTGGGTTCTTTTAGCTAAAAAGGGATTATCCAAAGTGGACAAACCCTTTAATTATTAAGCACTGTCACAAAACTGGTCTAAGAAAGTCTAATTTGTAGTGTTTGAAAGTTGGTATAATCTGGTCTGGAGTCGTGATTTTAGGATGTAACTTGGAAAGTCAGTAGTAAGGTTGTCACATGGGCAACCTGATGACTTGGTGTAGCCACGACTGAAGCCGAACACAGGCGATCGCACTGATGCCATATATTATAGAGACCCTCATTTCATTCATACCAGGATTAGGAAAAATTACAATTCCAGATCCATCAACAGCACCCTGTTGACCGTTTCCAGGTCTCATTCATAACAGCAAAAATTGCAATCCCAGATCTGTCAACAGCACCTTGTTGACCATTTCCACGTCTCATTCATACTAGCAACAGCAAAAATTGCACTCCCAGATCCATCAACAGCACCTTTTTGACTGTTTCCAGGTTTAATTTATACCAGCAACAGCAAAAATTGCAATCCCAGATCCATTAACAGCACCTTGTTGACTGTTTCCAGGTTTAATTCATAACAGCAAAAATTGCAATCCCAGATTCGTTAAAAGCACCTTGTTGACTGTTTCCAGGTTTAACTCATACCAGCAACTTCAAAAATTGCAATTCCAGATCCATTAACAGCACCTTATTGACCATTGCCAGGTCTCATTCATACCAGCAACAGCAAAAATTGCACTCCCAGATCTGTCAACAGCACCTTTGTTGACTGTTTCCAGGTCTCATTCATACCAGCAACAGCAAAAATTGCAATCCCGGATCTGTCAACAGTACCTTTGTTGACTGTTTCCAGGTCTCATTCATACCAGCAACAGCAAAATTGCAATCCCAGATCCATCAACAGCACCTTGTGGACCATTTCCAGGTCTCATTTATACCAGCAACAGCAAAAATTGCCATTCCAGATCCGTCAACAGCACCTTTTTGACTGTTTTCAGATTTAATTCATACCAGCAACAGCAAAAATTGCAATCCCAGATCCGTCAACAGCACCTTGTTAACCGTTTCCGGGTTTAATTAATCTGCTGTTGATTATAGTCTTTCCGTTTACGGTTTGTAACAACGAAGGTGACCATTATATATGATTATTCAGAACTTCCTCTGCTACAAATGTAATGAGCCTATTGGAAGAGGTTCAAGAGCCACCGAGAAAAGAACAAATAATTACCGTCCTGACGACAGGAGAAATAGGGACGATCCAGTGTCTGCTGAGTGCCCCCCCGGTAGTTGTGTCCCCGGCTATAATCTATGGAGAGGGCCCTTACATACTTACTATTTACTGCCCTAAATATCATATGTAAATCACCGCCAACCAATCCTGCTTCTTTTCTCTCTCCCTCATGCTTTATACTGCAGGTCGATCTGCAATCAATAACTGCTGGGTATGTAGGACTCCTTCCTTCCGGAAGTTGTTGCTTAGAGGTTTCTATTCCATAGAAAGTAATGGAGTGGGAGGCCGTTGCATTTGCGGGTCTGGCAGGTATTTCATCCTCTAACCCAGTGATAATGCCCCTGAGTTTCCAGTTATTCTATGTGCTGAGTATTTCTGCACCAAATCTGCATCTCTTGGCAGAAAAAAGGCACGAGGTGCCATGTTTTTGCTTCTTTTCTGATGCATTTTTTCCCATGCATTTTCTATGGATTCTTGGGTGGAAAAAAGCTGCAAAAACACTGAAAGAATTGACAGCTGCAGATTTATTTCTGCACCAAATCTGCAAGGGGAAAAAAAAAGCAACAAGTGCAGAAAACTTCAGGATTCTCATGGACTTTGCTGGGTAAATTACAAAATTGATTCTATTTACCAGCACTATCCAACAATATCCATATGTGAAGATGGTAAAAACAAGAGTTTATTCTCACCCCCTATGGATACAGTATAGCAGCATATTTTATCTATATATCATGTCACATAGGTCCAGCATATCCTCCTATACACATAACAAAAAGAATGAAAAAATACAAAATATCTTAAAAAGTGGAAAAAATACACATTTCCACAAATGTAATAGATAACGTGGAGTCCTGTCTTCCTCCCACTCATATCCGGACGTTCTGCGGAGAGCCGGCTTATATAACCGTCTATATCACGAGCTGCCCCATCATTATATAACATGGCGCTGCTGCAAGGACACTGACGACCAAGAGCAAACCGAGCTCGCTGCTGCAAAACACCAGAGCCGGATATATAATATATACTGAAACATCCAGAAAGAATCATCAGAGGGAAGGCTGGAAGACCCGACACCACATCCCTGCTGCCCACCTCACCCCGAGCCCCCAATAATACTCTGCGGTATATGTCGGCATCACATATAGCTAATCCAACTTTTGGGCAACGCTTTCATTGCACCAAAATTGGAATATCCTATTTTGCAGTATTGATCCTATTCTCCAAAATTAGAAAAGATGGCTACTTTATTTCAAAAACAGCGCCACCAGCTGTCCTCTGGTTGTGTGTGGTATTGCAGGTCAGCTCCATTCCCTTCAATGGAACTGAACTACAAAACCAGACGTAATAATGAACAGTTGTGGTTCTGTTTTTAGAAAAAAGTGGACCTGTTTTTTTATCCTGTGCAAACCCTTAAGGTGGTTATCTGGTTTAGAAAACAAAATTTCATTCTTGACCAAACAGCTTATGTGGCCACAGTGCTTTTTTTCTCAGCACAAAAAAAAGCTGCTTTTGTGTGCTTCTTTTCAAGATTCTTTTCATGCTTTTATTCATGCTTCTTTCATGCTTCTTTCATGGTTCTTTTCATGCTTCTTTTCATGCTTTTTTTCATGCTTTCATGCTTTTTTTCATGCTTCTTTCATGGTTCTTTTCATGCTTTCATGCTTCTTTTTATGCTTTCATGCTTTTTTCTTGTTTCTTTTCATGCTTTTTTCATGATTCTTTTCATACTTTTTTTCATGCTTCTTTTCATGCTTATCATGCTTTCATGCTTTTTTCATGCTTCTTTTCACGCTTCTTTTCATGATCTTTTTTCATGCTTTTTTCATGCTTATTTTCATGCTTTCAGGCTTTTTTTCATGCTTTCATGCTTTTTTGCATGCTTTCATGCTTCTTTTCACGCTTCTTTTCATGCTTTTTTTCTTGTTTCTTTTCATGCTTTTTTCACGCTTTTTTCATGCTTCTTTCATGCTTTTTTCATACTTTTTTTCATGCTTCTTATCATGCTTTCATGCTTTTTTCACGCTTGTTATGTATTGAGATAGTGGAAAAAAAGCAGGCAACAAGCAGAAACAAATGACATGTCGCTACTTTTTTCAGCAACAAAAAAAGCAAGGAAAAAAGAAGCACTGTGGGCACAGCGACTCACAATTCTCAGACTTTGCTGGGATGCATTTTCCTTGCTTTTGATCGGTTAAAAAAAGCAAGGAAAAAAGCATGAAAAAAAGTCCTGTGGAGAGCGGGTACAAGGAGTATCACTTAGGCAGTACACACTTTTTTAGTGTAGTTTTGTGACAAAACTGGAAGCAAATCCTGATGCCAGCAAAGTCAATGAGAAACCCAACGTGTAGTGCACATGTTTGGTGCAAAAAAATAATCTGCAGCATGTTGATTCTTTCAGCGTTTTTGCAGCGTTTTTCACCATTAAAAGCAATGAAAAAATGCATTAAAAAAAGTATAAAAAAACTTGTTAGAACATGGAAAAAATGCATTAAAAAAACCGCATGAACAATGTAGCAAAAGCGTGTTTTTTTTTGGAGCTGCATTTTTCCTGCCAAGAGATGGAGAAATGGTGCAGAAATATCTGCAGCCAAATACTAAACGTGTGCGTTTCGCCTTACTCTGTGCTTTACACAGAAGGTCCATTGATTTCTATAGGCGCCTTGTAATTCCTTATTTTGCCTGCGGAGGCACTGTGGGGAATTGAACACCTGCTGATTACAGCGGATCTCTGAGGGTCCCGGCCTCAGGTCTCCCCATGATCAGTAAAAATGCGGAGAACTCCTTTAAGATTCCCCTTTAGTGGAACTGGAAGGAGCTTTTATGGGACATATTTGAGCAGGACGGCCCCATTCTGCGATGCGCTGTGCTCTACAGCTCTGTAACTGATCAGCTACAGTAAAGCTCAGGAGATAAGGAGCTGCGATGCCGCTTATCTCCTATGGTAACAGGAGAATCGGACATGGCCAATCTAATTACCAGCTAAACATGGAGCATAAAACTGAAATAAAAGCCAAAAGCTGTGTACTGTAATGTGAACGGTCACGTAGATACGCAGGTAACGGATCCTGGGAATATCAGTGCCCAGAACAAAGAGCGGTGTCACCCGACACATGTAACTAAAACAGATCGATCCCCGGGCTCCAGACTGATAACCAGAAATGACCACACAAGGAGAGAATGTCCACAGCCATTATCTACAGCTCCATGGCTGATGGGGGTAGTAGTGCCCCTCGGATGTTGCACAGAAACTCTATATTATCATCTTGGGTACAAAATTATGTGCAAATAGATTGCACAATATATCTTAACAGCAGTGGCCAGAGCTTTGCATTTTCTGATACAGAAATCTATATCATTCTGCCTCCCTGCAGTCACCACTAGAGGGAGCTCAGTGCATACAGTGTTAATATGGCGCTCAATGCATGCTCAGTACACATAGTGCTGGCAGAAAACAGCCAGCATGGGATTTTTATACATTATATCTAAAGTGCAGGGAGCAGGTTGTAGAGCAGGAGGAGCGGAACAGTCTGATATTTGGTTTGTGGAAAAATATTCAGTACAAGTTGCAATTTTTCTCATTTAGACCTTTGCTCATTCTAGACTGAGGAGTCCAGTGGGCGGGTCTTACTGCCTGTAATTAATGACTGGGACCGCTCACTGGACAATTGATGCAAGTATAAAAAACTAGCACAGAACAAAAACATCTCTAGACTGGATATATTAATCTAATTAGCTTGTTTTCCTGCTGAAAAATTAAAGTTCAGAAAAAAACTAAGTTATAAAAATATAAGAAATTAATCAACACAAAATGATGAACATATTTAGCTTTAAAAAGACAAAATGATGTGCAAAGTGAGCAGCAGTGGTATTTTATAAGGCTCGTACACTGGCACTGTTATTTGGGTACTGTAAGGGGCTCATACACTGGCACTGTTATTTGGGTACTGTATGGGGCTCATACACTGGCACTGTTATTTGGGTTCTGTATGCAGCTCATACATTGGTACTGTTATTTGGGTGCTGTATACGGCTCATACACTGGCACTGTTATTTGGGTACTGTATAGGGCTCATACATTGGCACTGTTATTTGGGTTCTGTATGCAGCTCATACATTGGCACTGTTATTTGGGTACTGTATGGGGCTCATACACTGGCAATATTATTTGGGTACTGTATGGGGCTCATACACTGGCACTGTTATTTGGGTACTGTATGGGGCTCATACATTGGCGCTGTTATTTGGGTACTGCATGGGGCTCATACATTGGCACGGTTATTTGGGTACTGTATGGGACTCATACATTGGCACTGTTATTTGGGTACTGCATGGGGCTCATACATTGGCACTGTTATGTGGGTGCTGTATAGGGCTCATACATTGGCACTGTTATTTGGGTACTGTATGGGTCTCATACATTGGCACTGTTATTTGGGTACTGTATGGGGCTCATACATTGGCACTGTTATTTGGGTGCTGTATGGGGCTCATACATTGGCACTGTTATTTGGGTGCTGTATGGGGCTCATGCATTGGCACTGTTATGTGGGTGCTGTATAGGGCTCATACATTGACACTGTTATTTAGGTACTGTATGGGGCTCATACATTGGTACTGTTATTTGGGTACTGTAATGGGCTCATACACTGGCACTGTTATTTGGGTACTGTATGGGGCTCATACATTGGTACTGTTATTTGGGTACTGTAATGGGCTCATACACTGGCACTGTTATTTGGGTACTGTATGGGGCTCATACACTGGCACTGTTATTTGGGTACTGTATGGGGCTCATACATTGGTACTGTTATTTGGGTACTGTATGGGGCTCATACATTGGCACTGTTATTTGGGTACTGTATGGGGTCATACATTGGCACTGTTATTTGGGTACTGTATGGGGCTCATACATTGGTACTGTTATTTGGGTACTGTATGGGGCTCATACACTGGCACTGTTATTTGGGTACTGTATGGGGCTCATACATTGGCACTGTTATTTGGGTGCTGTATGGGGCTCATGCATTGGCACTGTTATGTGGGTGCTGTATAGGGCTCATACATTGACACTGTTATTTAGGTACTGTATGGGGCTCATACATTGGTACTGTTATTTGGGTACTGTAATGGGCTCATACACTGGCACTGTTATTTGGGTACTGTATGGGGCTCATACATTGGTACTGTTATTTGGGTACTGTAATGGGCTCATACACTGGCACTGTTATTTGGGTACTGTATGGGGCTCATACACTAGCACTGTTATTTGGGTACTGTATGGGGCTCATACATTGGTACTGTTATTTGGGTACTGTATGGGGCTCATACATTGGCACTGTTATTTGGGTACTGTATGGGGTCATACATTGGCACTGTTATTTGGGTACTGTATGGGGCTCATACATTGGTACTGTTATTTGGGTACTGTATGGGGCTCATACACTGGCACTGTTATTTGGGTACTGTATGGGGCTCATACATTGGCACTGTTATTTGGGTACTGTATGGGGCTCATACACTGGCACTGTTATTTGGGTACTGTATGGGGCTCATACATTGGCACTGTTATTTGGATACTGTATGGGGTCATACATTGGCGCTGTTATTTGGGTACTGTATGGGGCTCATACATTGGTACTGTTATTTGGGTACTGTATGGGGCTCATACACTGGCACTGTTATTTGGGTACTGTATGGGGCTCATACATTGGCACTGTTATTTGGGTACTGCATGGGGCTCATACACTGGCACTGTTATTTGGGTACTGTATGGGGCTCATACATTGGCACTGTTATTTGGGTACTGTATGGGGCTCATACACTGGCACTGTTATTTGGCTTCGGAGCAGTAACTTACAGAGAGCAGTTTTACTACACAGGTGAGATGTGCGATTCTACCCGTCCTCTCAGATCGGTGCATCCTCCTCACAGGCGACTGTAACATTAATCTCTAAGGAAATTAATCATTTCTTCTTAATCCATAGAAATCATTGAGAAGATAAATATAATTAATCTCCTGGTAATTGTCAGTAAATCATCTGCACGCTCTGGAAATTCACTTGGTCACATTACGAATTAGAAAAACATGACTTATTTCTTCCAGAAATAGCGCCTCCACTGACCATGGGACTTGCCTGGTATTGCATCTAAACTCCAGGAAAGTGAAGAAAAGACAATGAGCCGCACTCACGCCCTGCAGACAAGTGCAGCCTGAGCCTGCAGCCTCCTGGAGGGGAACACCGGAAGGATAGGAGTGCTTCTCGGCTACAGTATAGGGATGAGACTGTGCCAGAGACAGGCAGATACTGAGGGAAGGATAGGAGTGCTGCTCCGCTACAGTATAGGGATGAGACTGTGCCAGAGACAGGCGGATACTGAGGGAAGGATAGAAGTGCTGCTCCGCTACAGTATAGGGATGAGACTGTGCCAGAGACAGACGGATACTGAGGGAAGGATAGGAGTGCTGCTCCGCTACAGTATAGGGATGAGACTGTGCCAGAGACAGACGGATACTGAGGGAAGGATAGGAGTGCTGCTCCGCTACAGTATAGGGATGAGACTGTGCCAGAGACAGGCGGATACTGAGGGAAGGATAGGAGTGCTGCTCCGCTACAGTATAGGAATGAGACTGTGCCAGAGACAGGCGGATACTGAGGGAAGGATAGGAGTGCTGATCCGCTACAGTATAGGGATGAGACTGTGCCAGAGACAGACGGATACTGAGAGAAGGATAGGAGTGCTGCTCCGCTACAGTATAGGGATGAGACTGTGCCAGAGACAGACAGATACTGAGGGAAGGATAGGAGTGCTGCTCCGCTACAGTATAGGGATGAGACTGTGCCAGAGACAGACGGATACTGAGGGAAGGATAGGAGTGCTGCTCCGCTACAGTATAGGGATGAGACTGTGCCAGAGACAGACGGATACTGAGGGAAGGATAGGAGTGCTGCTCCGCTACAGTATAGGGATGAGACTGTGCCAGAGACAGACAGATACTGAGGGAAGGATAGGAGTGCTGCTCCGCTACAGTATAGGGATGAGACTGTGCCAGAGACAGGCGGATACTGAGGGAAGGATAGGAGTGCTGCTCCGCTACAGTATAGGGATGAGACTGTGCCAGAGACAGACGGATACTGAGGGAAGGATAGGAGTGCTGCTCCGCTACAGTATAGGGATGAGACTGTGCCAGAGACAGACGGATACTGAGGGAAGGATAGGAGTGCTGCTCCGCTACAGTATAGGGATGAGACTGTGCCAGAGACAGACAGATACTGAGGGAAGGATAGGAGTGCTGCTCCGCTACAGTATAGGGATGAGACTGTGCCAGAGACAGGCGGATACTGAGGGAAGGATAGGAGTGCTGCTCCGCTACAGTATAGGGATGAGACTGTGCCAGAGACAGACAGATACTGAGGGAAGGATAGGAGTGCTGCTCCACTACAGTATAGGGATGAGACTGTGCCAGAGACAGACGGATACTGAGGGAAGGATAGGAGTGCTGCTCCGCTACAGTATAGGGATGAGACTGTGCCAGAGACAGGCGGATACTGAGGGGAACATGGCATTGTCTAGAGGGGCGAAAAATGATCCCAACATCAAATAAAGAGTTAGAAGTAAGTAATAAGGAGTGAGCTTGGAAGAGAGCAGCTCTGCAGACCGCCATCCAGTGCATCGGCTGCTGGTATGTCAAGTTTACGCTCTGTACCAACAGATGACGACATCAGTGCCCCCCCATACAGTATGGCGTCCATCACAGTGCCTCTTATCCAGTATGACATCAATCAGTGCCCCCCCATACAGTATGACGTCCATCACAGTGCCTCTTATCCAGTATGACATCAATCAGTGCCCCCATACAGTATGACGTCCATCACAGTGCCCCCATACAGTATGACATCCATCAGTGCCCCCATACAGTATGGCGTCCATCACAGTGCCTCTTATACAGTATGACGTCCATCACAGTGCCTCTTATACAGTATGACATCAATCAGTGCCCCCATACAGTAAGACATCCATCAGTGCCCCCATACAGTATGACATCCATCAGTGCCCCCATACAGTGTGGCGTCCATCACAGTGCCTCTTATACAGTATGACATCAATCAGTGCCCCCATACAGTAAGACATCCATCAGTGCCCCCATACAGTATGACATCCATCAGTGCCCCCATACAGTGTGGCGTCCATCACAGTGCCTCTTATACAGTATGACATCCATCAGTGTCCCCATACAGTAAGACATCCATCAGTGCCCCCATACAGTATGAATCCAGGCAAAACAAAAGGTGCAAGTAGAGACCTAAAACATAACTTTTATTCGAGTGCAGCTAAAAAGCGAACCTAAGCTCACTAAGGGTGAGTAAAATCAAAGAAACAGTAGCAATGATTGCTATCATGCTAAAAGTAGGGCCAAATAAGAGCCCAAGTCGTCCCACCACTGGTAATGTAATGCGGCAATGCTAGCCTCAAATCTCATTTGAGGATGCCACCCAAAAACGGGCTGCCAGGGTGTAGAATGACTATGGAGTAACACACATTTCTTTCCACTCCTATAGCCGGAGGAGTCACCAACTTAAAGAAAGTGTGTCCAGAGTGTACATAAATATAATAGACATACGGGTATCGAGATTAAATCCCAAGAGGGAATGATCTTACCCGGTCTTGCAGAGATGAAAAAGGGGCAACTTTAGAAGGACATCACGGCTTTTTTGGGGGAGCTGCCCACCAGCTCATCAAATCTCACAATAATGTCATGGAGGGGTCAACTCCATATAGTCAAGAAACACTCACTTCCAACGCGTTTCATGGGGAACAATCATCAGGGGAGTCCGGGTGAAGATTATAGGGTATGGCCCATATACATCTTATGTGGCCATATTGTCATGCCCAAAAATGCTCTAAATCAAAGCAAAAATACACATTAAGCCCAAATAAGCATATGGAGCAGGCTTATCTTACTGCCCCATTCACAAGATACTCACCGCACATATGCATGCGTCAGGACCGAACCTTTTCAAAAGTGCCGCGCTCTGCATCCGAGAGCGGGCTCTTTTATAAACCGGCGCATGCGCAGAAGCACCATAGTGGCCGATGACGCGCGCTCCCAGAAAGCATCGGGACCGGAAACACGCGTCATCAGCCGCCGCGTCGCAACGGGGCGGGCACGGCCTCACCAGGTAACGTCACATCCTGGAGAGTGACGCTTGCTGGTTTAGACAAACTAGAACACAGAGCGCGTTGCCATCACAAAGTAAACAGGCTCCGGTTCAACCAGCATAGCGTCATTGTACAGAGAAGATCCCTCTCTGAGATGGATTTATCCATTCTAAACAAGGGTCTGTCTTTTGTGCCGACAACCGATTTTGATGAATTTGAGGCAATTAAGGATTTGCATCTTTTTGCAAGACGCCTCAAATGGAAAAAATTCTTTGGTAGACAAACGGAAAAAACCTCGGCTGAGCTAGGAATCCCAAGAGAACTCCTTGAGGATGTGAAATTGCTTTTCCACCTTGGGGACATGAACCCAAACGATTTCGGTGAAGGCCCTTTCACAAATTTGAGAAATAAGAGTGTTAAGATGCCTCCTGTCATGACAGAGATTGACGCGATTGATATTTTTGTTAACTTGGTAACTGAAGACGTTAGGAACAGCATGGGGGTACGCAGAAGTCATTATAACTTGACCAAAACAGAGATGCTCAGTCTAAAAAGCCTAGAGAGGGACTCCAGTGTCACCATAAAACCCTCGGATAAAGGGGGGAATGTGGTGATACTGGACTCTTGTGACTATAAGGAGATTTGTTTGAAGATCCTTAGTGATTTTACTCACCCTTAGTGAGCTTAGGTTCGCTTTTTAGCTGCACTCGAATAAAAGTTATGTTTTAGGTCTCTTATACTTGCACCTTTTGTTTTGCCTGGATTCAGCTATTTACTACGGTTGATACTGTGCATCCCCTGGGTACATTGCGGCTTTAACCCATACAGTATGACACCCATCACAGTGCCCCTCATACAGTAAGACATCCATCACAGTGCCCCCAAACAGTATGACGCCCATCACAGTGCCCCTCATACAGTAAGACATCCATCAGTGCCCCCCACACAGTATGATGCTCATCACTATGCCCCCCGATGTTGTATTACACCCATCACAGTGACCCCATACAGGATGACATGCATCACAGTGACCCCCATACAGTACAACACAAATATTAGTTCCCACCCTACAGAATGAGACCATCAGTGCCGCCATACAGTATGACGCCCATCACAAAGCCTCTCATACAGTATGACATCCATCATAGTTCTTCCCATACAGTATGATGCTCATCACTGTGCCCACCTTATAGTATTACACCCATCACAGTGCCCCTATTCAGTATGCTCATGACTATGCCCCCATATAGTATTATACACATCAAATTGCCCCCATACAGGATGACATGCATCACAGTGCCTCTATACAGTATGACGCTCATCACAGTGCACCACATACAGTATTACATCCATCATAGTGCCCCATCATACAGTAAGCCGCCCATCACAGTCCCCCTCTTACAGTATGACACTCAAACTGCCCCCATATAGTATTGTGCCCTTAACAGTGCACCCAAAACAGTATGACACCCATCACAGTACCCCCCATAGAGTATGATGCTCACAGTGCCCCATACAGTATTACCCCTATCACAGTGCCCCCCATACAGTATGACACCCATACAATATGATGCCATCACAGTGCTCCCATATAGTATGTTGTGTCTGACAATTACATACAGTATGATGCTTCCACAGTGCCTATTACATACAGTATGATGTTCCCATAATGGCCCCCACAAAGTATGATGCCTTTTCTTTTTCCTCAAAATAATACACTACTAAAAAGCCCAAAAAACGAAAATAAAAATACTTGCCAGTTCAATTACCACATTGAGCTGCTCCGGTCTGTGCTGCGTGTGACTCTACTGAAGGTGCAATTTAGTGACACCATGGCTCCTGCTGCGCTGAGCCTCAGATGCACAGGTTGGATGGTGGGGCCCAGAGCTGACGGCTCCCCACTCCACCACTATGTACAAGGACGTAAATCCAGCTGCAATTAGACCTTACCCCCTGACCTCCCGGGCAGAATTCACAACACCATCAGGGGTCCGGTGCAGCGGGGTCACCCCACGCCCCACATAAATATTTCCCTTGCTGTCGGTTGTGCGAGATCATGGGCACCGCCACCACCAGTGATAAATGCTGCTGCTTTATCTATTACCGCAATAGTGTGAACACGACCCAGGAGGGAACATCGGCCAAGAACAAAAGCAGAGTTTATATTGGAAAGTGTATTTTACTGTGGTTTAGAGGATTGGACTACAAAACATTAAAGGGACCCCGAAAACCTGGACAATTCACAGAATCTTCACACAGAATATTTACAGTATACGGAAATAAATTATTCTCCTGAATAATGCGAAGGACACAAGCCACTAACCCTGGTGCAATCGGTCGTGTGACCCGGACGTGCTCTCTATCTGATACATTTGCAAACTTTTACTTATTCATTAGCAGCGGCACAAGACTGCATTACAGAGGCGATCAACGTTCACAAGATACTGGAGAGTGACCGGATAGAGTCCGAGACGAGAACAGTCCAGAAAGAAATGGGAGACGCCAAGGACCCCCTGTGTGCCGCGATACTCCGAAGATCCAAGACCTCCACCAAAGCCTGGAGCATCGGCCACGCCAATCAGTCGTACATTACATTGGGCCATCTGCATGCCGACTCGTGGCTCGAGCATACCGGTGCTATAGAAGTTGCTCATCCATCTGCTATGTTCACACGTCGCATATTTAGTGCGGATTTTACAGTATCAGCAAAGTGAATGCGTTCTCCCTTAATGTCAGACAAAAGCTGCATCTTTTTTTGGAGCAGAATCTGCGCAAACATTGTTCTGTTGCTCTTTTTTCAATCCACAGCTCGACAATTCTTTGTGCAGAATCACTGAGGATTCTGCATCAAATCTGCAGCAAAAACTGCAAAAAATCCTCATGTAACAAGTGTTGATTCTGCTACAGATTAGCGGCAGATGTGCTACAGGTTTGTGCACACTGAGTTTTATTAATGACTTTTCGGAGCAGAAAGTCTTCAAAACTATGTGCACACAAAGTGTTTTTAGAGCAGTCATTTTCTGCTCAGTTGCTGCTCTGAAAATTCAGCAAAAAGACTTGTGCGCACATAGCCCAACTCCCATCATTATGCATATTTTTTTTTTTTTTTTTTTAATTAAGTGTGGTTAATGGAGAGTTTTTGTGCCAAAATGTGTGCAAAAAACCTAATTGTGAACATTCCCTAAGCTTTTGCGCACAGTTTCGGCTCCAAAAACTCAGCAAAAAGACTCCGAGCAGAACTTCCAAGTTTTTGAGAAGGATTTGGAGAGGATTTCTGCCCCAAAGCCTCCTCAAAAAACTTTATGTGCACAGATCCTTCGGAAAAATGGAAACAGATACTCATTGTGTGAACCCAGAGTGTATAAGAGGGCAAATAGCATCATGCTCCACGGGGAACTTTGCACACTACTCCACAGTTTATAATCTGTAAATCCAGTTCGGATTGATCCGCAGAGAAACTACAGCTTTTTTTGCAGATCTTACAAGCTGATTTTGCTACAGATTTAGTTCAGGTTTTGGTGCAGATTTCACTCTTTCTTTCTGCACAAGGACTTGAAATGCTAGAGATTTAAAAAATCAGCACCGCAGGTCAATTTCCACACAGAAAATATCTGCAATGTGTAGATGACGTCTTTTTCAAATCTTATTTTCTTGGTGGGTGCTATAATACGCTGCAGATTTCTGCTCACAAATCCGCACCAAATATCTGCAAGTTGGGAATTTTGCTTAAAATAATGGATGAATAAATATAAAAAACTAAACCGTCTATCAGCAAATCGCCCAATTTTCTACTTTTTAACTTGGTAACACTGATATAAACTACATCTCCACTGCAAACACAAGAATAAAGTCACAAACCTTATCACTAAGATGTCACGTCATCAATCACATCAAAACCCCAGTGCGCATTAATTAATAAAGGTATAAAAAAGTGCATAAAAACAGAAAAGTATTAAAGAAAAAAGGAATTGCTAAAGAATTTAAATTGAAGGGTTATAATTGTAACAGGACTTTGGACCCCAATATTCAGAGCAGTATGCACGCTCCCAGGCGCCAGCTGTGCAGGGAAATGCAGCTGCACCTATTTATTTCAATGGATCTGTCCTGCAGTCCCTGCACTAGATGTAGGGGGCGCCGCTGAGCACTAAAAAAAAAAACGAAAAGTCATTGCTGCTGCCCCTTATTCTTCAGGACTGTGAGATCCCACTAATCATCAAGAAATAGCATGTCCTAGCAATATACTAATACATGGAATAACTCTTTGGAATAAATGCCATGCTGAAACTTAAGGTCATGTTCACATTTCGGGTTTTTAGCTGTCTTTGAAGCAGAAACTGAACAGAAGTGCTCCAAAGGTCTTGTCCTGGCCTCGTTTTGGCCTCAATCTGGCCTAATTTTGAACTCGTTCCAGCCTCATTCTAGTCTATTTCTCGATCTGGCCTCATTCTTGCCCTAGCCCCGTTTTGGCCGCATAATGTCCTCATCCTGGCCCCTTTTTGGCCTCGTCCTGGCTTTGTCCTGGACCCGTTTTGGCGTCGTCCTGCACCCGTTTTGGCCTCCTCCTGGACTCGTTTTGGCCTCCTCCTCGACCCGTTTTGGCCTCCTCCTGGACCCGTTTTGGCCTCGTCCTGGAACAGTTTTGGCCTCGTCCTGGAACAGTTTTGGCCTCGTCCTGGAACAGTTTTGGCCTCGTCCGGGACCCGTTTTGGCCTCGTCCGGGACCCGTTTTGGCCTCGTCCGGGACCCGTTTTGGCCTCATACGGGACCCGTTTTGGCCTCATACGGGACCCGTTTTGGCCTCATACGGGACCCGTTTTGGCCTCATACTGGACCCGTTTTGGCCTCATACGGGACCCGTTTTGGCCTTCTTCTGGCTCAGTTCTTACCTCATCCTAGCCTTGCTCTGATCTCATTCTTGCATTTGCTTTTGATGTATCTTCTGACTTTTGGCCAGTCAGAAGTTGGGGGCACAAGATGATGCCATGAGACCGGAGTGGCACCGAAAACGCATGAACACATCTATAGGTGGGTATAATACCAGGGACGGGGAGCATTGATCTAAAGCGCCCTCCAGCAGTGAAATTAAAAAAAAAAAAAAACTAACAAAAGAAACGCTGGAGTGCTGCTTTAAATAGCAATTGCCTAATATAGGGTCACTAGTTACCCTAAATACATTTCTCCAAATTAAATCCACATGACTAACGTCTATGTAAGCGGTCTCCAATCTCTGGCTCCCCAGCTGTTGTAGAACCACAACTCCCAGCTCGTCCCTCCATCCTGCAGCTGCCAGGACCGTCTGGGAGTTGTAGTTATGCCACAGCCTCAGGTTGCAGGTTAGCTCATGTATCAGGCTCTGATCCCACCTACATCATCAGTATTATCGGATCTCCCATATTTCGTTATATCAGGGAATTGGCATTTAAGCAATTTCCTAATACATTCTGCAGAGAGAATAAATGACATAAAACGACCGGATTCAGTCAGTGATTACAATCTACGTATTTGCAGTGGTGTAAGCTTTTCCCTTCACACAGTTTAGACCTCGAAATATAATATTTATTCATTTATATAATAATAAATAAGTGGTGCAAGAAAAACACCAAAAATAACAGATTTATAACCGAAAACACCAATAGTGATCAAAGTGCCATTATTTAAAGGTACTGTGAATGGGATCCATTGGGTGCTCATGTATAAATGAGCGCTGTCACTTTAACCGCAGTCCCGAAGATCAGCACAAACTTTGCAGACACAGTTTACAATACAAATAGTTGTAGAATTTCTTCTTAACCGTAGCATATACCGGTCTCCACATCTGTACTGCATGATGGGGGTTGTAGTTCTTCTAAGCAGCGCACTAGATGACTAGTGACCTTGGAATAATTGTCAGCATTTAAATAGTTAAATTGCATGTAGTGATGGTAAAGCAGGGGGTGCAGGAGGAGAACCCCCTATTTCTGCACAGATGTGGGGCACTTACCCGGGATATGGGTGGCTCATGGTGTAGCGGAGCGGTGCAGCCCGTCCGGCTCCTTCCCTGGCTCTGCACGGATGGCACCCTGGTTGCTAGGTTGAGACACATCATGATGCTTTTGCACAATGTGGGCAGGAGATTGCGACCAATCCTGGAGAAACCCGTCCTCTCCTGCTCTCATTGTGGCTGCATCCAATGAGCAGCCATATTGTCAGCCCTGGGCTGAGCTGCCTGTGTCATTATCTGTTCCCTAGGAGCCGGCACACAACAATGGGAGATTTACAACCTGCAGCAAGATCTGGCCCGGATCTCAGCAGCCGAGATGTTACTGGGTCAGGACGGAGCCACACAGCCGAAATCCCAGAAGAGAAGAAAGCGACCACTTTCCTCCATGTTCTGCCTTTGTTTTGACCTTATAGAAATGCACCAAAAATGACTCGTGTAGACACAGCGAAGCTCAATACTGGGGGCTCCGAGGCGGCTTCATGCTCACCCTGACCCCCGGGTCCATAGGGGCTCGCGATTCACAATATTGGGGGCACCGCGCTCACATCTCACCCCCGGGTCCATAGGGGCTCGTGATGGGGCCGAGTGCTGAGGAACAGAGGACAGAAAAGTTACCACAGCTCTGCTGACCCCATAACTGCAGAGTCCAGACCTCCTCTGGTAACATCAGCACAAAACTGCGCCCACCGGTGGCTTCATGGCTGAACAGCTGCAGCAGCTGTACATCACCAAGCACAATGCCGAACCGTACATCACCAAGCACAATGCCGAACCGTACATCACCAAGCACAATGCCAAACCGTACATCACCAAGCACAATGCCGAGCCGTACATCACCAAGCACAATGCCGAACCGTACATCACCAAGCACAATGCCGAGCCGCATATCACCAAGCACAATGCCGAGCCGAACATCACCAAGCACAATGCCAAACCATACATCACCAAGCACAATGATGAGCCGTACATCACCAAGCACAATGCCGAGCCATACATCACCAAGCACAATGCCGAGCCATACATCACCAAGCACAATGCCGAGCCATACATCACCAAGCACAATGCCGAGCCATACATCACCAAGCACAATGCCGAGCCGTACATCACCAAGCACAATGCCGAGCCGTACATCACCAAGCACAATGCCGAGCCGTACATCACCAAGCACAATGCCGAGCCGTACATCACCAAGCACAATGCCGAGCCGTACATCACCAAGCACAATGCTGAGCCGTACATCACCAGGCTCAATGCTGAGCCATACATCACCAAGCACAATGCCGAGCCGCACATTACCAAGCACAATGCCGAGTCGTACATCACCAAGCACAATGCCGAGCCGCACATCACCAAGCACAATGCCGAGCCGTACATCACCAAGCTCAATGCCGAGCCGTACATCACCAAGCACAATGCCAAGCCGTACATCACCATGCACAATGCTGAGCCGTACATCACCATGCACAATGCTGAGCCATGCACCACTAAGCACAATGCAGACCGTTGTATGCAGTAGTGTAAAGCTGCCACCACTCTGGAGGAGACGTGTTCTCTGCAGGGATGGATCAACCTTCTCTATCTGCGTCTGATGGAGGAGTCTGGGTTTGGTGAATGAAGGACGTTACCCCCTGACTGCATTGTGCCCACTGTACAGATGGTGGGGGAGGATGATGTTCCGTGTTGTTATTGGAAAATGTGTCATGGCCATCTGTCTCTTACTAGAGAGTTGTGACAGAATCTGGACCAGAGTCGCTCTTTGCCATCTGAGACTCTTCATATTAAACGTATTCCCTAAACTTTGGTGCTTAAGGGGTTAATGTCAGTTTTGCTTCCAGCAGCTTCTGACTTCTGGCCTCAGGTGTTTCTGGTTGGTGACCACTCCCTTCCCCTATATATGGACACACCTTCCAGTAGAGGGCGCCAGTTATTCAGAATCCATTCTGAAGCCAGGCCTGGAGATGGAAGCAGCTGCTGGAGCCCTTGTTGCTATGAAGCGATTTGTGCTGCAATCCTGGTGTTTGACTGCAGCCATGAAGCTATGCTTTATCCTTTGCTGTTTCCCCTGTCTGTTGTACCTTTCCTTCCTGTTGTATTAGTGCAGCGGTGGGACTAGTTATGCTTACCTGCCAGCTCACTAGCCAGGGTTATTGCAGGATCTCTCAGGGCTTCAGGTATCCTGCTTGGTGACCGGTGCGGAACCTGTAGAGTGATTGGCTAAGAGTGCAGGGTGCAGGGGAGTACAGGTGGTGTACCATTACTACTCTCCCTAGCACCAGGGCCCACCATTGTTAAAGTGTCCCCGATGTACCCCTTGTTTGTTGTTGGGGTGGGGAAAGACACACAATAACAAGGGGTACACCAAGTCTGTGCATGACATAATCTTAATCTTCAGTACAAGAGATTGTGGAGAATTGTAGTTCTAGTTTTGTGGGAACAGTCTGGGGGTGGCCCTTTTCTGTTCCCATGACGGTGCCCAGGTCCATACAGACATAGAGGGGTGAGAACATGACCTGCACAAAGCCCAGACCTCAACCCAATTCAACACCATAGAGAAATCCTTCCCAGAATAGCAGGAGCCATTATATCTGCAGGGGGCGACTCCATATTAATGTCTATGAATGTAGGATGAGATGCCAGAAAAGCTCATGTAGGGAGATGTGGGGGGCACATACTTTTCTCCATATAGTGCATCAGGCAGTGACTTATCCTGCCACGCATCCCGTCTGTTTTCATGAATCATAAGTAATCAGGTTTTCAGATCAGAGATCTATAATCACGGCCCATCAGATCGGCTCAGAGCACAAAGACCATCTTACCGGTGGCTCCACTGCTCTGGTAGATGTCCTCATGGGCCTGAAGAGCCTCCTCCAGTGAATATTCAGGACCAATCAGTGGCCTCAGCCATCAGCTCTCCATTCCCCCCAAGAGCGCAGCTCCGGCCTCCTTCGATTCATCCTAAAAACCAAACAAAATATTTTTAATACAATGAGGCCCTAATTCACCAAGATCGGTGCCTTCATAAGACGGCATTGCTGGAGTCAGACGCTCCTGCTCAGGTGTGCACCTCTTCATTAATCTGGAACATCTGAACTGGAACTGGAGTAAGATTTCTGGCATAGAGAACGCCATAGCTCATCAAGCATTAGACCAGGGCTGGACAAAGGGCGGCCTGCAGGCCACGTCTGGCAGTCCGCACCATACCACCCGATGTCACCACTGTCTGCATCCATATATACTGCATATAGAGGAGGCTATGTAGGGGCTCATACTGCATATAGAGGAGGCTATGTAGGGGCTCATACTGCATATAAAGGAGGCTATGTAGGGGCTCATACTGCATATAGAGGAGGCTATGTGTGGGGGTCATACTGCATATAGAGAAGGCTATGTAGGGGCTCAGACTGCATATAGAGGAGGCTATGTAGGGGCTTATACTGCATATATTGAAGGCTATGTAGGGGTTCATACTGCATATATTGAAGGCTATGTAGGGGTTCATACTGCATATAGAGGAGGCTATGTAGGGGCTCAGACTGCATATAGAGGAGGCTATGTAGGGGCTTATACTGCATATATTGAAGGCTATGTAGGGGTTCATACTGCATATAGAGGAGGCTATGTAGGGGCTCATACTGCATATAGAGGAGGCTATGTAGGGGCTCATACTGCATATAGAGGAGGCTTTGCAAGGGCTCATACTGCATATAGAGAAGGCTATGTGGGGCTCATACTGCATATAGAGGAGGCTATGTAGGGGCTCATACTGAATATAGAGGAGGCTATGTAGGGGCTCATACTGCATATAGAGGAGGCTATGTAGGGGCTTATACTGCATATAGAGGAGGCTATGTGGGGGCTCATACTGCATATAGAGGAGGCTATGTAGGGGCTCATACTGCATATAGAGGAGGCTATGTAGGGGCTCATATTGCATATAGAGGAAGCTATGTTGGGGCTCATATTGCATATAGAGGAAGCTATGTTGGGGCTCATGCTGCATGTAGAGAAGGCTACGCAAGGGCTCCTACTGCATATATAGAGGAGGCTATGTAGGGGCTCATACTGCATGTAGAGAAGGCTACGCAAGGGCTCCTACTGCATATATAGAGGAGGCTATGTAGGGGCTCATACTGCATGTAGAGAAGGCTACGCAAGGGCTCCTACTACATATAGAGGGGCAATGTGAGGGCTCACACTGTATACAAAGGGGCTATGTGGAGGCTCATACTGTATATAGGAGCCTCTGTGTGGGCTCAATGTATATAGGGGATGTCATCATACTTAATTCTGCTCACTATTAAGTGACACAATTAATATTCATATAAAATAATAATTAATATGTTAATATGAATATTGAGCAGCATTTACTTCAGCCTATGGGTTCGGCCTCCACACCAGTCGCGGTCTGCCATGTGGCCCCTCGGGAAAATTACCTGCCCACCTTGAATTAGATGATTTATGACATCGCGCCCCTGCCACAACCCCATCCAACCACAACTCCGTACATCTCAGCAGTGCTGGAAGAAACTAGTGCAAAGATGGTACAAACATGGCTCAGCTACACCTCCTGTCAGGAGGAATCAGCCCAAATTCCTAACAACTATTGTGAACAATAAAACTCAATCTCCCCCTTTTACAAGATATGAGATTTGGCCCCTGAATTTAGGCTCTATAGAAATAAAGGAGAAAATGGATGTCTGTGTGTTGAATGCAAAAACACAGTTTTTGCCCAAAAAGTGTTAAAGCGACAGAGCCCAAAGAGTCATCAGAGGCAGCGACCATATTGTCGCTATGGTGGGGCAATTTGATAACTTGCGCTAAAGTCTGTATCTATTGCATCAGCTGTCAACAGCCAGTGCACAAGTAACTGGGGTCTCATTTATTAGAAACGCCTCACAGTAAGATCCTTCTGTTGCCTATAGCAACAAGAGTGCAGCTTTCAACATTGAAGCTGCTGAGGTGAAGTGAAAGCTGAGCTCTGATTGGTTGCTATGGACACTAGAACAGTCTGACTGTGAGGCCGTTTTCATCACTGAGATTTGAGATCCTACTTTATAATTATATCTATATATTATATATATATATATCTGTTAGATCTCTGATCAGTGTGAGGTGATTACTGTGGATCATAATACTCAGTAATGTCTTTTTAAAATGCCACCTATAAAAACAACTAAATATTGAGCAAGTTAAAAGGGGGATTCCCATCTCCAATCCCAATATGTGGCAGGAATAATATTAATATTAACTACTACCTCAAATTAGAAATGTAGCATAGATCTCCTGATTAGTCATGCCTCTTACCTCATGTGAAGGGCATTGCAGCTTAGGTATCCACGGTTATGCGTACTAGCAACTAACTGACTATATACGTGGTCATAACCATGGATACCCAAGGTCCTTCAATGGCCTGCACATGAGGTAAGCAATATAGTGAATCAGGAGAGCTGTACTACATTTCTAATTTGAGGCTACTACTAAGTATTCGGCCCTCTTGAATTTTTCAACCTTTTCCTACATTTCAGGCTTCAAACATAAAGATAAAAAAAAAATTAAATTTTATGGTGAAGAATCAAGAACAAGTGGGACACAGTTGTGAAGTTGAACGAAATGTATTGCTTATTTTAAACTTTGTAAAAAATAAATAACTGAATATTGGGGCATGCAATATTATTCCAATTTAAATTTTTATTGAGTTTTCATAAGCATACAATAAAGAGCATGGGACCATGTAATGATAGACAGGTTTCATCAAACATCTGAACAATGTTAAACTGTCATAGGAGTCATAATGAATTATAAGTCATTGTGGTGACACATAGGTCCTCATTTTAAACCGTAGAAACCATAGAAACCAGTAACACAGAGAGGAAAGACAGAGGAGAGTAGCAGTCATGGTATGTAGGAAAGATAGCGTAAGTCAGAGAGAAAGGAGGAAAAATAGAAAGTAGAGCGCGGTGCAATATTATTCATCCCCTTTACTTTCAGTGCAGCAAACTCACTCCAGACGTTCATTGAGGATCTCTGAATGGTCCAATGTTGTCCCAAATGACTGATGATGATAAATATAAGCCCCTGTGTGTAATCAAGTCTCCGTATAAATGCCCCTGCTCTGTGAGTCTCAGGGTTCTGTGTAAAGCACAGAGAGCATCATGAAGACCAAGGAACACAACAGGCAGGTCCGTGATACTGTTGTGGAGACGTTTAAAGCCGGATTTGGTTACAAAAAGA
Organism: Anomaloglossus baeobatrachus; assembly: GCF_048569485.1. Classification (NCBI taxonomy): domain Eukaryota; kingdom Metazoa; phylum Chordata; class Amphibia; order Anura; family Aromobatidae; genus Anomaloglossus; species Anomaloglossus baeobatrachus. The sequence continues at coordinate 226,431,648 of NC_134360.1, read as the reverse complement.
TTTCCACAACTTTAAACATCCCAAGAAGCACTGTGCAAGCGATCATATTGAAATGGAAGGAGTATCATACCACTGCAAATCTACCATGACCCGGCCGTCCAAACCTTCATCTCAAACAAAGAGAAGACTGATCAGAGATGCAGCCAAGAGGCCCATGATCACTCTGGATGAACTGCAGAGATCTACAGCTGAGGTGGGAGAGTCTGTCCATAGGACAACAATCAGTCGTACACTGCACAAATCTGGCTTTTATGGAAGAGTGGCAAGAAGAAAGCCATTTCTCAAAGATATCCATAAAAAGTGCTGTTTAAAGTTTGCCACAAGCCACCTGGGAGACACCAAACATGTGGAAGAAGGTGCTCTGGTCAGATGAAACCAAAATCAAACAATTTGGGCACAATGCCAAACGATATGTTTGACGTAAAAGTAACACAGCTCATCACCCTGAACACACCATCCCCACTGTCAAACATGGTGGCGGCAGCATCATGATTTGGGCCTGCTTTTCTTCAGCAGGGACAGGGAAGATGGTTAAATTGATGGGAAGATGGATGGAGCCAAATACAGGACCATTCTTGAAGAAAACCTGTTGGAGTCTGCAAAAGACCTGAGACTGAGATGGAGATTTGTCTTCCAACAAGACAATGATCCCAAACATAAAGCAAAATCTACAATGGAATGGTTCACAAATAAACGTATCCAGGTGTTAGAATGGCCAAGTCACAGTCCAGACCTGAACCCAATCGAGAATCTGTGGAAAGAGCTGAAAACTGCTGTTCACAAACGCTCTCCATCCAACCTCACTCAGCTCCAGCTGTTTACAAGGGAAGAATGGGCGAGAATTTCAGTCTCTCGATGTGCAAAACTGATAGAGACATACCGCAAGAGACTGCAGCTGTAATCGCAGCAAAAGGTGGCGCTACAAAGTATTAACGTAAAGGGGACGAATAATATTGCACGCTCCAATTTTCAGTTCATTATTTTTTATGAAAGTTTAAAATAAGCAATAAATATCCTTCACCTTCACAATTGTGTCCACTTGTTGTTGATTCTTCACCATAAAATTTAAATGGTTGACCTTCATGTTTGAAGCCTGAAATGTGGGAAAAGGTTGAAAAATTCAGGGGGGCCGAATATTTCGCAAGGCACTAATTTGTATATATATATATATATATATATATATATATATATATATATATATATATATATATATATATATATATATATATATACACATACACACATACACACACATATACATACACACACACACACACACACACACATCGTACAGACCAAAAGTCTGGACACACCTTCTCACTCAAAGAGTTTTCTTTATTTGCATGACTAAAAATTGTAGACTTATATTGAAGACATCAAAACTATGAATAAAGAAGGGAATTTTGTTTACTTACCGTAAATTCCTTTTCTTCTAGCTCCAATTGGGAGACCCAGACAATTGGGTGTATAGCTACTGCCTCCGGAGGCCACACAAAGCACTACACTTAAAAGTGTAAGGCCCCTCCCCTTCTGCCTATACACCCCCCGTGGGATCACGGGCTCCTCAGTTTTAGTGCAAAAGCAAGAAGGAGGAAAGCCAATAACTGGTTTAAAAACAATTCAATCCGAAGAAACATCGGAGAACTGAACCATTCAACATGAACAACATGTGTACCCGAAAAAACAAAAATCCCTAAGAAAACAGGGCGGGTGCTGGGTCTCCCAATTGGAGCTAGAAGAAAAGGAATTTACGGTAAGTAAACAAAATTCCCTTCTTCTTTGTCGCTCCATTGGGAGACCCAGACAATTGGGACGTCCAAAAGCAGTCCCTGGGTGGGTAAATAACACCTCGTGACAGGACCGTAAAACAGTCCTTTCCTACAGGTGGGCAACCGCCGCCTGAAGGACTTGTCTACCTAGGCTGGCGTCCGCCGAAGCGTAGGTATGCACCTGATAATGCTTGGTGAAAGTGTGCAGACTCGACCAGGTAGCCGCCTGGCACACCTGCTGAGCCGTAGCCTGGTGCCGTAATGCCCAGGACGCACCCACGGCTCTGGTAGAATGGGCCTTCAGCCCTGAGGGAACCGGAAGCCCAGCAGAACGGTAGACTTCAAGAATTGGTTCCTTGATCCACCGAGCCAAGGTGGATTTGGAAGCTTGCAACCCTTTACGCTGACCAGCGACAAGGACAAAAAGTGCATCCGAGCGGCGCAGGGGCGCCGTGCGGGAAATGTAGATTCTGAGTGCTCTCACCAGATCCAACAAATGCAAATCCTTCTCACATTGATGAACTGGGTGAGGACACAAAGAAGGTAAGGAGATATCCTGATTGAGATGAAAGGGGGATACCACCTTAGGGAGAAACTCCGGAATCGGGCGCAGAACCACCTTGTCCTGGTGAATCACCAGGAAGGGAGATTTGCATGAGAGCGCTGCTAGCTCGGACACTCTCCGAAGAGAGGTGACCGCTACTAGAAAAGTCACTTTCTGTGAAAGTCGAGAAAGGGAAACATCCCTCATAGGCTCGAAAGGCGGCTTCTGGAGAGCAATTAGAACCCTGTTCAGATCCCAGGGCTCTAACGGCCGCTTGTAAGGACGGACGATATGACAAACCCCTTGCAGGAACGTGCGTACCTGAGGAAGTCGTGCTAGTCGCTTCTGAAAAAATACAGATAGCGCTGAGACTTGTCCTTTAAGGGAGCCGAGCGACAAACCTTTTTCCAAACCGGATTGTAGAAAGGAAAGAAAAGTAGGCAATGCAAATGGCCAGGGAGAAATTCCCTGAGCAGAACACCAAGATAAGAATATCTTCCACGTCCTGTGGTAGATCTTGGCGGAGGCTGGTTTTCTAGCTTGTCTCATGGTGGCAATGACCTCTTGAGATAATCCTGAATACGCTAGGATCCAGGACTCAATGGCCACACAGTCAGGTTCAGGGCAGCAGAATTCCGATGGAAAAACGGCCCTTGAGACAGCAAGTCTGGCCGGTCTGGTAGCGCCCACGGTTGGCCTACCGTGAGATGCCACAGATCTGGGTACCACGACCTCCTCGGCCAGTCTGGAGCGACGAGGATGGCGCGGTGGCAGTCGGACCTGATCTTGCGCAGCACTCTGGGCAACAGTGCCAGAGGTGGGAACACATAAGGGAGCCGGAACTGCGACCAATTTTGAACTAAGGCGTCCGCCGCCAGAGCTCGGTGATCGTGAGACCGCGCCATGAAAACTGGGACCTTGTTGTTGTGTCGGGACGCCATTAGGTCGACGTCCGGCATCCCCCAGCGGCGACAGATCTCCTGAAACACGTCCGGGTGAAGAGACCATTCCCCTGCGTCCATACCCTGGCGACTGAGAAAATCTGCTTCCCAGTTGTCCACGCCTGGGATGTGAACTGCGGATATGGTGGATGCCGTGTCTTCCACCCACTTCAGAATCCGCCGGACTTCCTGGAAGGCTTGCCGACTGCGTGTTCCTCCTTGGTGGTTGATGTATGCCACCGCTGTGGAGTTGTCCGACTGAATTCGGATCTGCTTCCCTTCCAGCCACTGCTGGAAGGCTTGTAGGGCAAGATACACTGCTCTGATTTCCAGAACATTGATCTGAAGGGTGGACTCTTGCTGAGTCCACGTACCCTGAGCCCTGTGGTGGAGAAAAACCGCTCCCCACCCTGACAGACTCGCGTCCGTCGTGACCACCGCCCAGGATGGGGGTAGGAAGGACTTTCCCTTTGACAATGAGGTGGGAAGAAGCCACCACTGAAGAGATTCCTTGGCCGCCTGAGAAAGGAAGACGTTCCTGTCGAGGGACGTCGACTTCCCGTCCCATTGGCGTAGAATGTCCCACTGTAGTGGACGCAGATGAAACTGCGCGAAAGGGACTGCCTCCATTGCTGCTACCATCTTCCCTAGGAAGTGCATGAGGCGTCTCAAGGGGTGTGACTGGTCTTGAAGGAGGGATCGCACCCCTGTCTGTAGTGAACGCTGTTTGTCCAGCGGAAGCTTCACTATCGCTGAGAGAGTATGAAACTCCATGCCAAGATATGTCAGCGATTGGGTCGGGGTCAGATATGACTTGGAAAAGTTGATGATCCACCCGAAACTCTGGAGAGTCTCCAGTGCAACGTTCAGGCTGTGTTGGCATGCCTCTTGAGAGGGAGCCTTGACAAGTAGATCGTCTAAGTAAGGGATCACAGAGTGTCCCTGAGAGTGCAGGACTGCTACTACTGCTGCCATGACCTTGGTGAAGGCCCGCGGGGCTGTCGCCAGACCGAAAGGCAGAGCTACGAACTGAAGGTGTTCGTCTCCTATAACGAACCGTAGAAAACGCTGATGCTCTGGAGCAATCGGCACGTGGAGATAAGCATCCTTGATGTCTATTGATGCTAGGAAATCTCCTTGAGACATTGAGGCGATGACGGAGCGGAGGGATTCCATCCGGAACCGTCTGGTTTTTACGTACTTGTTGAGAAGTTTTAGGTCCAGAAGGGGACGGAAGGATCCGTCCTTTTTTGGCACCACAAACAAATTGGAGTAAAAACCGCGACCTTGCTCCTGAAGAGGAACAGGAATCACCACACCTTCTGCCTTTAGAGTGCACACCGCCTGCAGAAGAGCATCGGCTCGGTCGGGAGGCGGAGACGTTCTGAAGAATCGAGTTGGAGGACGAGAACTGAACTCTATCCTGTACCCGTGGGACAGAATGTCTCTCACCCAACGGTCTTGGACCTGTGGCAGCCAAATGTCGCCAAAGCGGGAGAGCCTGCCACCGACCGAGGATGCGGAGAGAGGAGGCCGAAAGTCATGAGGAAGCCGCCTTGGTAGCGGGTCTTCCGGCTGTCTTTTTAGGGCGTGACTGAGCCCGCCAAGAATCTGAGTTCCTCTGATCCTTTTGAGTCCTTTTGGACGAGGAGAATTGGGACCTGCCCGAGCCTCGAAAGGACCGAAACCCCGACTGTCCCCTCCTCTGCTGGGGTTTGGTTTGTCTGGGCTGAGGTAAGGATGAATCCTTACCCTTGGACTGTTTAATGATCTCATCCAAACGCTCACCAAACAGTCGGTCACCAGAGAATGGCAAACTGGTTAAGCACTTTTTGGAAGCAGAATCTGCCTTCCATTCCCTTAACCACAAGGCTCTGCGTAAAACCACGGAGTTGGCGGACGCCACTGCCGTACGGCTCGTAGAGTCCAGAACAGCATTAATCGCGTAAGACGCAAATGCAGACATTTGAGAGGTTAAGGATGCCACCTGCGGCACAGATGTACGTGTGACCGTGTCAACCTGTGTAAGACCAGCTGAAATAGCTTGGAGTGCCCATACGGCTGCGAATGCTGGAGCAAACGACGCGCCGATAGCTTCATAGATGGATTTCAACCAGAGCTCCATCTGTCTGTCAGTGGCATCTTTAAGTGCAGCCCCATCTTCCACTGCAACTATGGATCTAGCCGCAAGCCTGGAGATTGGGGGATCCACCTTGGGACACTGGGTCCAGCCTTTAACCACGTCAGGAGGAAAGGGATAACGTGTATCCTTAAGCCGTTTGGAGAAACGTTTATCTGGATAAGCGTGGTGTTTCTGGACTGCCTCTCTAAAGTCAGAGTGGTCCAGAAAAGAACTTAATTTACGCTTGGGATATCTGAAATGGAATTTCTCCTGCTGTGAAGCTGATTCCTCCACCGGAGGAGCTGGGGGAGAAATATCCAACATTCTATTGATGGACGCTATCAGATCATTCACTATAGCGTCCCCATCAGGTGTATCCAAGTTGAGAGCGGTCTCAGGATCAGAATCCTGATCAGCTACCTCCGTCTCATCACACAGAGAGCCTTCCTGCTGGGACCCTGACCAGTGTGATGAAGTCGAGGGCCGCTCATAGCGAGCTCGCTTAGGCTGTCTGGGACTGTCGTCCGTGTCCGAGCCGTCACCCTGGGATGCATGGGACACCCCCGGAGCCCGGAGCTGTTCCAATTGAGGGGGACCAGGGAGCAATGATTGAACAGTGCCCCTGGTCTGAGATTCTGGTCTAGACTGCAACGTTTCTAGAATCCTAGTCATAGTCACAGACAATCTATCAGCAAAAACTGCAAACTCTGTCCCCGTCACCTGGACAGTATTCACAGGTGGTTCTCCCTGGGTCACCTCTAGCAGAGGCCCCGGCCGAGCAGTTGCCACAGGGGCCGAGCACTGCACACAGTGGGGGTCAGTGGAACCTGCCGGTAGAGAAGCCTCACATGCGGTGCAAGCAGCATAGAAAGCCTGTGCCTTGGCACCCTTGCTTTTTGCGGATGACATGCTGTTGTCTCCTCTGAGCAATCTAGGAGGGTATATAGCCAAGAATCACCAGCGACCGTACAGTGCAATGTATAGTATGCAAGCATAAAAATACAAATGTACACTTCGGCACTAGTGGGTTCAGCACCAGAGGTGCCGCTTACCGCCCGCTCAAACGCGGGTGTGTGGTCGCCAGAATCCCGTGTCTGGGTCTCCCAGAACTTGTCTCCCCTCTCCAGCTCAGACTGCACACAGGAATGGCTGCCGGCGTTCTGTGAAGAGGGGCGGACCGTGGGCGTGCCTCAGACAAAGTGCGGGAAACTGGCGTCCCACTGTGCCCAGTGTGAGGGCTGGAGTATGTAAAGTAGACTCCAGCCCTCTGCGCTGACATTCTGTACAGCGTCCCGCCCTTCCCCTGACTGGCAGGCCTGGGGGCGGGAACGAAAGGAAACTAGGCCGCAAAAGCCGGGGACTCGAGTAATAAGCGCGGCCGTCATACATGCACGGCCAGCGCGGAAGTCCCCGGCGCACCACAAGTCCCAGCCGCGCCGCAGCAAACTGACAGCAGCGGCCGGTGCGGCAGTTCCCAATACATAAACTCACTCAGCAGAGCTGTAGTGAGCAGTGGCACAAGCGTGCGCGCTGTTGTCCCCGGCGCACTAACACACCCAGCAATGCTGCAGTGTGTCTGCGTCTGTATGGGGACACAGAGTACCTTGATGAAGCAGAGTCCTGTCCCTGACGATACTCAGCTCCACATCCAGCAGATTCCTTTCAGGGGCTGTGGATGGAGCGCGGTCTCAGTGCCTGGAGACCGGTAAAATCCCACTTCACCCAGAGCCCTAAGGGGGATGGGGAAGGATGCAGCATGTGGGCTCCAGCCTCCGTACCCGCAATGGGTACCTCAACCTTAACAAACACCGCCGACAAAAGTGGGGTGAGAAGGGAGCATGCTGGGGGCCCTATATGGGCCCTCTTTTCTTCCATCCGACATAGTCAGCAGCTGCTGCTGACTAAACAGTGGAGCTATGCGTGGATGTCTGACCTCCTTCGCACAAAGCATGAAAACTGAGGAGCCCGTGATCCCACGGGGGGTGTATAGGCAGAAGGGGAGGGGCCTTACACTTTTAAGTGTAGTGCTTTGTGTGGCCTCCGGAGGCAGTAGCTATACACCCAATTGTCTGGGTCTCCCAATGGAGCGACAAAGAAAACATGTGGAATGAAATACTTAAAAAAGTGTGAAACTGAAAATATGTCTTATATTCTAGGTTCTTCAAAGTAGCCACCTTTTGCTTTGATTACTGCTTTGCACACTCTTGGCATTCTCTTGATGAGCTTCAAGAAGTAGTCACTGGAAATGATCTTCCAACAGTCTTGAAGAAGTTCCCAGAGATGCTTAACACTTGTTGGCCCTTTTGCCTTCACTCTGCGGTCCAGCTCACCACAAACCATCTCGATTGGCTTCAGGTCTGGTGACTGGAGGCCAGGTCATCTGGCGTAGCACCCCATCACTCTCCTTCTTAGTCAAATAGCCCTTACACAGCCTGGAGGTGTGTTTGGGGTCATTGTCCTGTTGAAAAATAAATGATGGTCCAACTAAACGCAAACCGGATGGAATAGCACGCCGCTGCAAGATGCTGTGGTAGCCATGCTGGTTCTGTATGCCTTCAATTTTGAATAAATCCCCAACAGTGTCACCAGCAAAGCACCCCCACACCATCACACCTCCTCCTCCATGCTTCACGGTGGGAACCAGCCATGTAGAGTCCATCCGTTCACCTTTTCTACAAAGACACGGTGGTTGGATCCAAAGATCTCAAATTTGGACTCATCAGACCAAAGCACAGATTTCCACTGGTCTAATGTCCATTCCTTGTGTTCTTTAGCCCAAACAAGTCTCTTCTGCTTGTTGCCTGTCCTTAGCAGTGGTTTCCTAGCAGCTATTTTACTATGAAGGCTGCTGCACAAAGTCTCCTCTCAACAGTTGTTCTAGAGATGAGATGTGTCCAAACGTTTGGTCTGTACTGATATATATATATATATATACACACACACACACATAAAATATTGTCTAACATATAAAGGGAAATGTGTTATCTTTCACTTCATGCCTTTAGAGATCATTTCATCTTCAATTTGCTTAACTGTTCACAATAACAGTGATTTTGACCAGGGGTGCCCAAACCTTTGCATGCAACTGTATGTACCTGCATTTTATACAAAATTCTGATATTGTACTAGGTTATTACCTTAGTGGAGAAGTAAAGGCCAACTCCAATGATACTGGACTCCTTAAACATGGTGTTTCTAGGGTTTATCTCAACAGGACCTCGGGATCCAACTATCTAGAAGAAGACAACAGTCCGGTATGAGAAAGAGCTTAGGGGTACTTTGCACGTTGCGACATCGCTAGCATCGGCTAGTGATGTTGAGCGCGATAGCACCCGCCCCCGTCGCACATGCGATATCTGGTGCTTGCTGCCGTAGCGAACATTATTGCTACGGCAGCATCACACGCACATACCTGCTCGGCGATGTCGCTGTGACCGCCGAACAATCCCTCCTTCAAGGGGGAGATGCCTTCCCCTTGAAGGATTCGGCGTCACCGCGACGTCACTAATCGGCCGGCCAATAGAAGCGGACATAACATCCCACCCACCTTCTCCCTTCCGCATTGCCGTCGGGACGCAGGTAAGGAGATGTTTGTCGCTCCTGCGGGTTTACACACAGCGATGTGTGGACCTGCAGGAACGACAAACAACATCGTACCTGCGGTCGACCCGACATTATGAAAATGACCGATGCTACACAGATTACCGATTTTCGACGCTTTTGCGATCGTTTATCGGCGCATCTAGGATTTACACGTTGCGATGTCGTTACCGGCGCCGGATGTGCGTCACTAACGACGCGACCCCGACGATATTTCGGGAGCGATGTCGCAACGTGTAAAGTACCCCTTAACTTTAGGTAGATTAATGTTGCAGTCAGAGAAGGCAGATTTTCTGGATGTTTTCGCTGCTGTTTGCTGATCCTGGCTCATCATTGCCTGCAGCTGTGATTTCTGTACATGTGTCGCGGGCGGGGAGGAGGGTGTCAGCACACTACGCTCACCCCTTCTGCTCGGGTCCGGCAGCCGCTGCTCAGTGGTGGCTCGAGCTGTAGGCCGGATCCCGGGGGTTTCTCGAGCGGCACTCCTCGCCCGTGAGTGAAAGGGGTTGGTTGGGTGTGGGGATTGTTTATAGTCCGTGATGCCACCCACGGTTGTGGTGATTTCACCACCGCTGCTCAATACGGGGGTCCCGGGGATGGTGATGCGGAGCAGCCAGGTGTTGTGTTGCCCCTCCGTGGGTAGGGGTCGGTGATCCCGGGGCCCGGTGATGGCTTGGGAGGTGCAGGGCCTGGTGGGCGCAGGGACGCGGGGGCAGCGCTGTGCCTTGCGGCACTGTGGTACTCACTCAGCCTGAGACGATGACACAGTTTGTACGGTAAACCAAACGGCTGGTAAGACGGTCCCACGGACGGCTGCACTTGCTCTCCCAGTAGGTGACGGTGATGTCCCTCTTCCTTGCACCTTGTGTACTAGTTGGTTGCGATGGGTCCCCACCGGTAACCCGCTCCCCGGCTTCAAGCTGGGCCGGAGGAGCTCTACTCTTTGCCCGCAGGCGCTGGCCCTCAGAAACTGGTGCCCTGGCGGTGGCGGTGTCTCTGTTGTACAGGTTGGGCTGTTGCCTTCACTCGGGTCTTGGTTGTTGGGGGATCTACGTCCCCTTCACTGACGGATTCGGCAATTTACGGCGACTCCAAGCCTTGCCGGGGTCCGAGAGGCCCCTGCCCTGGTGCTGACTGTCCTTCGGAACACTGCTCCAGACCACCGGGCACACAGCCTACGGGGTCCTTCCAGGAACTTCCAAACGGTCCCCCTCCAGACAGTCACCGCCGTTGCTGACCTTGCTGACCTGCCCTGCACTTAGCTGGACTCTTCAGGCTTTTCTCTCTCTGTCACCACTCTTGCTTTCCTCCTTTACTTTCACTAGCTGTTTAATTTAGCCCTGCCTGGGCTGAACTTGTTGTTTACTCAAGCTCGTCCCTGAGCTGACTCTGTTGTTTCCTCAAGCTCGTCCCTGAGCTGACTGCCTGGTACCTCCCGCCTCCAGAGCTGTGATCTCCTTGGTGGGCGGAGCCAACCGCCTGGCCCACCCCCTGGTGTGAATCATCAGCCTCTGGAGGAAGGCAACAAGGATTTTTGGTTCAGCTTAGATGTGCCTACTTGGGATGTAGGGTGTGGTGGTGTGTGACCTGTGTCCCCTGGCTTGCCCAGGGCGACACATTCCCCCTTAGCAAAATGCAGACCGTCCGCGGGCTGCCGTCCTACACCGGTTTTATTTTTCTGCAAAAAGGGGTAACAAGGTAAATAACACATAAATACATTTTCAATAACTCTTCCCAAAACGGGAGGCACATTTCTTTAACGTTGCATAACGGTTTACGGTTACGGTTTCCGCTCTCTCCCACCCAAGCAACCTGGCCCTGATGCTGCCCCTAAAGCCCAGGCAGCACCCCTTGACCCACAGTCCAGCACACGGTACCCGAGCGGGATCTGTCCTTCCCTCCAGAGGGTAGCCACCGGTTCCTTTGGTGGCTGGGCCCCAGCCTGCTCTGCTGAGGGCCCTCCCTCCAACCTGCCTCTCCGGAGGCGGCCTGCGGAAAACGGTAACTGCAAAACAACATATTTACAAGCCACTAACGTTTGTGGGTGCCCTGCAAGTTCACGGGCTTGTCCATGGATAGTTCCCATGCCAAACTTTTAAACGGTCCCCACGGGGACAACGGTGCCGGCTCCAGCCGGTTCAATCTCAAGCAAATCAGGTGAAACTTCGGTTAATCATCTTTCTTATCATTCTTTCAAACAAACAAAGTGGTGGTCCCAACGGGGACGGTGCTGCGGGCATCCGCTGCCCTACTCCGGTTCCTCTGCTAAGGCGGACCCACCCTCTGCCACCAGCACATCAAACATGCACTGACATGCCTGCTGTGACAGGGGTACCCGGTACCCATTTCCACCGGTACGCAAGGTATGGTAAACCACGGGGTCCCCCACATAGCGGGAACGCCCACTTGCTCCTTCAGCTGCAACAATGGACTCGGAGCTGGGGCAGGAGTCGTCCTCTCTTATTCCTGCGTCAGGCGGGTTGCCGCCAGCTGCCGCAGCCTCCTGGCCCCCAGCATCCAACACTTCAGCCCCTTCTGCGGTAGCATGGAGCAACATAGTAGGCGAGCTTATACTGAGGCGCCCCATAAGTGATGGCAAGGGCGATGCATAGGCCGAGACTAGGCCGGGCCCCTCAGCCGCAGCGGCCGGTCCAGATAGGACATAGGGAAGTGGGTCACCAGTCGGTTCTGCTACATCTATTCCCCTTTCGCACATCGGGGCAGTTGTAATCAGCTCCTCCACCTCGTTGGTCCACTGCTCCAGCATCCGGAAGATCTGATCCTGCTGACGTTGGTGGAATTGTATCACCCGGGCCTTCATCCAAGCCACGGTCCCGGGCTCAGGGTATGGCACAGTCTCTACTGGGACTTCTGGCACCACGCTGTTAAGAGGCCGCGGTTCTAGCGGTTCCCCTTGGTGCATTTCAGGGTCGTCCTGGACGTCTGCAGCCGGCTGGTCCGCCGGAGCGGCCGGGCAGGGTATCGCTACCGGTTGGGCAGGTAGCGGGCCTAATGGCGGGGCGGCAGCAACTATCGCGGGTAGCGGGGGGGGGAAGAGGCAGGGCGAGCGGAAACCGGCCGGGCCCCTCAGCTCCAACGGCCGATCCTTCAGGAATACAGGGGCGTGGGTCGCTTACCCGCTCCTCCAAATCCTCCTCTGCCTCGCGTCTCCACATAGCAGCCACCACGTCCGCCATGTCGGTCTCCCACTCCTCCAGGAGGAGTTGCATATGGGCCTGCAGACGGTTACTCAGCGGGACGGTCCGGTCCCTCAACCACGTCGCCGTGCCGGGCGCGGGGGCTTCCTCGTTGGGAGTTGGGTTGTTCATCTTGGCAAGCGTGCCTTCCAGGAACCCAGTCAGTCTGCAGAGTCCTGGCGTCCCTGCTCTTATAGCCGCAGCTACATGCGGCCAGCCGCCATCGCGTCCCCCTTAGCTCTTTCCGGCCCCTCCTCTCTCGGGGCGGGGTTTTGGCCTTCGCGCCTCTACTGCTCGAGAAGACGCTCGAGCGGGAACTTTTCGCGCCAAAGATGGCGGCTTCTGAAATTTTTCTGCCGGATACCTCCGGCGGTAACAAGGCGCACCTCTACCAAACGGCAGAGCGGTAAGATCCTGTTCGTGACGCCAAGTTGTCGCGGGCGGGGAGGAGGGTGTCAGCACACTACGCTCACCCCTTCTGCTCGGGTCCGGCGGCCGCTGCTCAGTGGTGGCTCGAGCTGTAGGCCGGATCCCGGGGGTTTCTCGAGCGGCACTCCTCGCCCGTGAGTGAAAGGGGTTGGTTGGGTGTGGGGATTGTTTATAGTCCGTGATGCCACCCACGGTTGTGGTGATTTCACCACCGCTGCTCAATACGGGGGTCCCGGGGATGGTGATGCGGAGCAGCCAGGTGTTGTGTTGCCCCTCCGTGGGTAGGGGTCGGTGATCCCGGGGCCCGGTGATGGCTTGGGAGGTGCAGGGCCTGGTGGGCGCAGGGACGCGGGGGCAGCGCTGTGCCTTGCGGCACTGTGGTACTCACTCAGCCTGAGACGATGACACAGTTTGTACGGTAAACCAAACGGCTGGTAAGACGGTCCCACGGACGGCTGTGATTGCTCTCCCAGTAGGTGACGGTGATGTCCCTCTTCCTTGCACCTTGTGTACTAGTTGGTTGCGATGGGTCCCCACCGGTAACCCGCTCCCCGGCTTCAAGCTGGGCCGGAGGAGCTCTACTCTTTGCCCGCAGGCGCTGGCCCTCAGAAACTGGTGCCCTGGCGGTGGCGGTGTCTCTGTTGTACAGGTTGGGCTGTTGCCTTCACTCGGGTCTTGGTTGTTGGGGGATCTACGTCCCCTTCACTGACGGATTCGGCAATTTACGGCGACTCCAAGCCTTGCCGGGGTCCGAGAGGCCCCTGCCCTGGTGCTGACTGTCCTTCGGAACACTGCTCCAGACCACCGGGCACACAGCCTACGGGGTCCTTCCAGGAACTTCCAAACGGTCCCCCTCCAGACAGTCACCGCCGTTGCTGACCTTGCTGACCTGCCCTGCACTTAGCTGGACTCTTCAGGCTTTTCTCTCTCTGTCACCACTCTTGCTTTCCTCCTTTACTTTCACTAGCTGTTTAATTTAGCCCTGCCTGGGCTGAACTTGTTGTTTACTCAAGCTCGTCCCTGAGCTGACTCTGTTGTTTCCTCAAGCTCGTCCCTGAGCTGACTGCCTGGTACCTCCCGCCTCCAGAGCTGTGATCTCCTTGGTGGGCGGAGCCAACCGCCTGGCCCACCCCCTGGTGTGAATCATCAGCCTCTGGAGGAAGGCAACAAGGATTTTTGGTTCAGCTTAGATGTGCCTACCTGGGATGTAGGGTGTGGTGGTGTGTGACCTGTGTCCCCTGGCTTGCCCAGGGCGACACACATGCACTGGCTGTCAGAGAACGGGTAAGGTTCAGCTATTGCAGTGAACAGTCGGCCAGCCCCCTTCACACACAGCACTGACCTGCCAGCACCGGAAGAACAAACCAGGAGTGGACAGGGCAAACCTAGGACCAGTGGTTAGTGAGGGCTACCAGAGCCAAGGAAGAGACAACTATCTTGTGTCCCCAACACATAACCTTTTAGAGTCTCTTCCCCGGGGCCAGGTATTACACACCTTATCCCCAAGGACACACCAATAATCCTGCACTGCACATGAGTCCATATGCTTAGGATTGGTCATCAATATCAGATCAATGGGGGGCATACAGCTGAAAAGCATCGTACACCATGACTGTGTAGTGGCCGTTCTCAGTACTGCAACTCCTCACAGCTCTATACACCGTGTAGTGGCCGTTCTCAGTACTGCCGCTCCTCACAGCTCCATACACCATGTAGTGGCCGTTCTCAGTACTGCAGCTCCTCACAGCTCCATACACCGTGTAGTGGCCATTCTCAGTACTGCAGCTCTTCACAGCTCCATACACCTTGTAGTGGCCATTCTCAGTACTGCACCTCCTCACAGCTCCATACACCGTGTAGTGGCCATTCTCAGTACTGCAGCTCCTCACAGCTCCGTACACCGTGTAGTGGCCGTTCTCAGTAGTGCAGCTCCTCACAGCTCTGTACACCGTGTAGTGGCCATTCTCAGTACTGCAGCTCCTCACAGCTCCATACACTGTGTAGTGGCCGTTCTCAGTACTGCAGCTCCTCACAGCTCATACACCGTGTAGTGGCCGTTCTCAGTACTGCAGCTCCTCACAGCTCCATACACCGTGTACTGGCCGTTCTCAGTACAGCAGCTCCTCAGAGCTCATACACCGTGTAGTGGCCGTTCTCAGTACTGCAGCTCCTCACAGCTCCATACACCGTGTAGTGGCCGTTCTCAGTACAGCAGCTCCTCACAGCTCCATACACCGTGTAGTGGCCGTTCTCAGTACAGCAGCTCCTCACAGCTCCATACACCGTGTAGTGGCCGTTCTCAGTACTGCAGCTCCTCACAGCTCTGTACACCGTGTAGTGGCCGTTCTCAGTACAGCAGCTGCGTGTAGTGGCCATTCTCAGTACTGCAGCTCCTCACAGCTCCGTACACCATGTAGTGGCCGTTCTCAGTACTGCAGCTCCTCACAGCTCCGTACACCATGTAGTGGCCGTTCTCAGTACTGCAGCTCCTCACAGCTCCATACACCATGTAGTGGCCGTTCTCAGTACAGCAGCTCCTCACAGCTCCATACACCATGTAGTGGCCATTCTCAGTACTGCAGCTCCTCACAGCTCCATACATCGTGTAGTGGCCATTCTCAGTACTGCAGCTCCTCCCAGCTCCATACACCATGTAGTGGCCGTTCTCAGTACTGCAGCTCCTCACAGCTCTGTACACCGTGTAGTGGCCATTCTCAGTACTGCAGCTCCTCACAGCTTCATACACCATGTAGTGGCCGTTCTCAGTACTGCAGCCCCTCACAGCTCCATACACCATGTAGTGGCCGTTCTCAGTACTGCAGCTTCTCACAGCTCCATACACCATGTAGTGGCTGTTCTTAGTACTGCAGCTCCTCACAGCTCCATACACCATGTAGTGACCGTTCTCAGTACTGCAGCTCCTCCCAGCTCCATACACCATGTAGTGGCCGTTCTCAGTACTGCAGCTCCTCACAGCTCTGTACACCGTGTAGTGGCCATTCTCAGTACTGCGGCTCCTCACAGCTCCATACACCGTGTAGTGGCTGCTCTCAGTACTGCAGCTCCTCACAGCTCCATACACCGTGTAGTGGCCGTTCTCAGTACTGCAGCTCCTCACAGCTCTGTACACCGTGTAGTGGCCGTTCTCAGTACAGCAGCTGCGTGTAGTGGCCATTCTCAGTACTGCAGCTCCTCACAGCTCCGTACACCATGTAGTGGCCGTTCTCAGTACAGCAGCTCCTCACAGCTCCATACACCATGTAGTGGCCATTCTCAGTACTGCAGCTCCTCACAGCTCCGTACACCATGTAGTGGCCGTTCTCAGTACTGCAGCTCCTCACAGCTCCGTACACCATGTAGTGGCCGTTCTCAGTACTGCAGCTCCTCACAGCTCCATACACCATGTAGTGGCCGTTCTCAGTACTGCAGCTCCTCACAGCTCTGTACACCGTGTAGTGGCCATTCTCAGTACTGCGGCTCCTCACAGCTCTATACACTGTGTAGTGGCCGTTCTCAGTACTGCGGCTCCTCACAGCTCCATACACCGTGTAGTGGCTGCTCTCAGTACTGCAGCTCCTCACAGCTCCATACACCGTGTAGTGGCCGTTCTCAGTACTGCAGCTCCTCACAGCTCTGTACACCGTGTAGTGGCCGTTCTCAGTACAGCAGCTGCGTGTAGTGGCCATTCTCAGTACTGCAGCTCCTCACAGCTCCATACACCATGTAGTGGCCATTCTCAGTACTGCAGCTCCTCACAGCTCCGTACACCATGTAGTGGCCGTTCTCAGTACTGCAGCTCCTCACAGCTCCGTACACCATGTAGTGGCCGTTCTCAGTACTGCAGCTCCTCACAGCTCCATACACCATGTAGTGGCCGTTCTCAGTACAGCAGCTCCTCACAGCTCCATACACCATGTAGTGGCCATTCTCAGTACTGCAGCTCCTCACAGCTCCGTACACCATGTAGTGGCCGTTCTCAGTACTGCAGCTCCTCACAGCTCCGTACACCATGTAGTGGCCGTTCTCAGTACTGCAGCTCCTCACAGCTCCATACACCGTGTAGTGGCCGTTCTCAGTACTGCAGCTCCTCATAGCTCCATACACCATGTAGTGGCCGTTTTCAGTACTGCAGCTCCTCACAGCTCCGTACAATATGTAGTGGTCGTTCTCGGTATTACAGCTCAGCTCCTACTGAAGTGACTGATCTGAGCTGCAGTACTGAGAACAGCCACTATGTGGTGCACAGAGCTGTGCTGACCGCTCCATACACTGTAAACGAAGGTGTGCCCTTGGGAACTGTTAGCGATTGGTCACTGGGGGGTGTTGGACCCTGACTAATCGAATATTGAGGACCTATCCAAAATGTATTCCATCGATATTAGCGTCTTAGATAAACCTATAGTTTTTGATTTTTAAAATAGAAAACAATTAAAGTCAAAAATGTCACATGGAGGTCGATCAGCAGGGAAATGTCAGGAGATACAGGACGAGCGCACAGACAGGATAACCGGTACCCACCATTACTCGGCCGCCGGATGAGAGGAGTTTCAGCTCATTGCTCAGGTTCAGGTTGGACAGCATCTCCAGGATGACATTAACCCCGTCCTCTCTGGAAGCCTCCTAATTATTAGAAAGCATAACCCACCTCTCAGTAATAAATGGCGACAGTCTGCTCCGGACGTTATTTATTATATTGTATGTGCGACATATAAGGCGGTCACTGACCCGAATCTGCTCGATGTAATCCTTCTCTCTGTGGTTGAACGCCTTGTGGGCTCCGTTTTGTAAAACCAGATTTAACCCCTCGGGGCTGCCGGCGGTCCCAAAAACCTTTAATCCATAGGCCCTGGCCATCTGACAAGCCGCGATCCCCACCTATCGGGAAAAAAGGAGCGGAAATTGAGGCGCGTGGACCATGCTGACTTCACGGCGGCACTATACCCTTGCTGGAACCTTGCGGACACTTGTTGTCCAATTTCCCTTCCTCCGCAGAGGCACAGACGTCTTTGTGGTTACAGTCACTTTATGTAGGACACGAGCTTAATGGTTACAGTCTGGGGGGACAAGGTTTAGTCATCGCCCTCATCCTGGGTGGGCACAGTCTCCTGTAGGATGGCAGGTTATGTTGCGATTCTGCCCTTTTCATCCTCCATTTTTAGTAGTACAAGCAATTATGTGCAAAGCGATACAAATCGTGTCACATTGTTTGAATTATGGTCATATTTCACAGTTTTTTCCCTTGTCTAACTCGTCTGGTCCTGTGCAGGTCTGTGCATGCCCCTGCAGTGATGTCAAGTC
Organism: Anomaloglossus baeobatrachus; assembly: GCF_048569485.1. Taxonomy (NCBI): domain Eukaryota; kingdom Metazoa; phylum Chordata; class Amphibia; order Anura; family Aromobatidae; genus Anomaloglossus; species Anomaloglossus baeobatrachus. The sequence continues at coordinate 226,413,748 of NC_134360.1, read as the reverse complement.
CCATATGACCGCTGCAGCCGATCCCCGACTTCTGCTACCTAGGTGCATTTTATAGTCCCTAAAATAATTTATTAACCCAGTGCCTCATCCTCTTATCACTGACTGGTCACATTACTCACTCCGCCACTTGCGCCATGTACGAGGACAACCTCCCCGGCTTTGCTGTGTGTCCTACAAAACAAAAGAGAAATTGCCTTAGGAGTACTTCTCACATAGCGAGATTGCTGCTGAGTCACGTTTTTTGTGACGCACCAGTGACCTCATTAGCGATCTCGCTGTGTGTGACACTGAGCAGTGATCTGGCCCCTGCTGTGAGATTGCTGCTTGTTACACACAGTGCTGGTTCATTTTTTTGGAGGTTGCTCTCCCGCTGTGAAGCACACATCGCTGTGTGTGACAGCGAGAGAGCAACGATCTGAATGTGCAGGGAGCAGGCGTCTCTCAGCCTGCGGTATGCTGTAACAAAGGTAAATATCGGGTAACCAAGGGAAGCCCTTTCCTTGGTTACCCGATATTTACCTTGGTTACTAGCGTCCGCCGCTCTCAGGCTGCCAGTGCCGGCTCCCTGCACGCGTAGCTGGAATACAGATCGGGTAAATAAGCACAGCGGTTTGCTTATTAACCCGATGTGTACTCTGGCGTGCAGGGAGCCAGCGCCAAGCGGTGTGCGCTCGTAACCAAGTTAAATATCGGGTAACCAAGCGCTTGGTTACCCAATATTTACCTTAGTTACCAAGCGCAGCATCGCTTCCACGTGTTGCTGCTGGCTGGGGGCTGGTCACTGGTGAGATCTGCCTGATTGACAGCTCCCCAGCGACCATGTAGCGACGCACCAGCGATCCTGACCAGGTCAGATCGCTGGTGGGATCGCTGGGGCGTCGCTATAGTGTGACGGTACCCTTAGACGCCTTACTCAATAATGACCGCGCCATCTGAGGGGTTTAGGACTGATTAGGCCGTAATAGGAAGCCGGCGGGTTTTATATTGACAGAATTATAGGATTAACGCAGTGCAATGTAGAAGGAGCGCGGGTAAGAGATCAAAGGTCGCATATTCACAGCCACTTGTGGATTAATAAATGTTGAAAATAACATTTTAATCAAGTCTTAGGACAAAAAGTCCAAAGTAAGAGGATTCACTTGTTTTTCTGTAAAACTGTCATCACATATAAAACCATTCTATTAATGATCCTGAAAACAAAAAAAAACAAAAAAAAAACATAACTTTGCGTTTGTGTCACTTTAAACTTACAGATCTGGAGGCAACATATATAGAATATAAAAAATATATATATCGATTTGGTATTGCTGACCTCCTATTGTCCCTGAAAATAAATGAATGAGGTCATTTATTCTAAACAATACATAGTGTAAACCCAAAAATACAATGACACATCTGCTTTTTGTATTTCATAGCCCTTCTTCAGAAAAGAAAAATAAATGGCTGAAAAAAAAAAAAAATTGCAATTAAAAAAAATTAAATTCTGCAAAAAAAAAAAAAACAAACAACAAACTGAGCCCCATTTGGTCAAGAAGTCAAAAAATATGACTATTTAGGATGGAAATAAACTGGACATTAAGGGGTTAGATAGACAAAAAATCCTATTCTGACACTTCAAGCAGAGATGTTTATGTTTATGCCGTATGTAACTCTCTATACGTGGCCGCCCGGTGGTTGTGATGAGGATTGCAGCCTCTGGAGGGATTTGTTCGCCGGTCTCGATGATGTATTGAATTTGCAGATTTTGAAATGCAGTGGCAGTGGAGTGTGGCGCCTGCGTGCAGACACCTATAGCGCTCACTTTTGGAATAGCGCCCTGTAGGCAGTGAGATATGGAATAGCAATGGCGGCTCCTTGCTTGAAGTTCAGCTGCTCGGGAAGAGGGTGCACCGAATCCACAGGCGACTGTGTACTCCACATTTTCCCCTGTGATTGTTCCGGTGGTGAACACCCGATCTCCTTTCTGTACAACATACAAAAAAATATATAATAATAATAAATATTAAAATCATCGACAAACACTAATCTACCCGGCTAGATAACGCCATGAGGGTCAAAACCAATACATTGCACATTACAAGGCTTTCTGTGCCTGGTTCTAAGGCTTAGTCCTATTCAACACAAAGCTACAGAACCAGGCACAACCACAACCATACACCTGGTGCTGTAGCTGTGTAATAATAAATGGGAAGCAATGCTCGTAGAAAGTGCTGATTGCAGGCGTCCCGGAGGTTATATTCATGAAGTACATGCATTACCATTTCTTAAGTGGTATCTCAAGAGTCCTTCTATCTTTAGAAATTGGCATTCTGGATATAGCAACCTGAAAAGGGGTACACCTGGGGTATTATTACTGTCTAGAAGGCTTAAAAAAAAAAACTATTATGCTTTAAAACAAACACAGGGTGTATTATTACTTTGAAGTAGGTTCCTAGGTGCAATATAAGTTTGTAATGGGTACAATGATGACATATGGGATATTATTGAGCACAAAGAACGGCAATTTTACTGTGTTGTGCACTATTGGCAAGTAATAAGAGACATTATCTATATTGCATTATCATTTTGAGGTTGCTGTTTGTTTGGCATTATATTTTGGGAAGTAATTATAGCAATGAGAAAAACATTTCTGACTTATGAGAAGCTCTGCAGACGAATCGTAGCTGGCAGAAGTCATGATGGAGGTCTGGGTCAGATGGAGAAGAATGGAAAAGCTAAAGACTGGAATAAGAGAGATCTGCAGGATTGGTATCCACCACTATGTGGCCACTATATGATGGTAATATTGGCTTTGGCCTCTGTATAGCGTTTTATATACGTCTGGCAAGGTGCCCACTATAATTGTGGAACGCCACTGTAGTAAAGTTGACCCACCATCATACAAATCACTGACACTAACAATACTTATGCTGCTATGTTTGAGCAAATTAAATTAAATTTGGCGGCAAACATATGACGAATGCTCCGACCGATATGTCCATCATTTATTCAGCAAGATTCAATTTCACAATAGGAAATATGAAATGCATCACAGACAAGAAATAGCGCCACCTATTGGCTATAAAACTGTAGAAAATAGTAAAAAAAAAAAAAAAAAAAAAAAAAGACACAAACATTTCAAATACCTTAAATGCCATCACCTTTCTGCCAACATCCACCACCAGCCCCGACGTGTCGGATCCGGGCGTGTAGGGTAAGCTTGGCTTCCATTCAAAGCTGCCGGATCTGATATAAGTATCCACAGGGTTAATTCCGCAGGCGTGCACTCGGATTAACACCTTGTATAAGGGAGACAAAGCAAAGCGCTAATTTGTTACTGGATTTACACCTTTACTTACTGGTTGTTTTTTTTTTTAATTTTTTTTTTTTATTTGTGCTAAATTTTTTCTTTTAATTTGCGCCTTTTTGGAAGGTTTTTTTTATATGTTCTCCTGTTTTTTCCAAAAAATTTTGCAAAATTTTAGCGAAGCCTGCAAATTTTTGCAATAAAAAAAAGTCGCTACATGTTTAAATAGCAAAAAACGACAAGTAATACCACAAACAAAAGAAAAAGAAAAGTGTCTTGAAAAAAGCAAATGATAAATCAGGCTGTGAATTTAATTCTCCGCTATGCTCTAAACTGCAGCTTTACTCTAAACAAGACGTCTGGACCTGGTTGTCTCCCGGTGAAGGCACTGGGACATCGGTGTGGAGCTTCAGGACCTCCGGTTTCCCAAACTCTGAGACCCGAATTGCCCGCATGAACTTTGTGGAAACCATACTGGTCTGAAAACAAATATATGTATACAGCTAGAGCACAGAAATATGTATATGTGGCACCCCTGAGGCTGTGGTCGCCACAGGGTACTGCACCTCAATTAAGGTGCGGTATCTATCTTAGGTAAGGGGGGGATTAATCACCGGTGTTCCACATTCACACTCTACATACAGCTCAGTGGGTTGGCTCAGGGTAGGCAGGGGGTGGCCATCATGATCATGCGACTTCCCGGTCACTGAAACCAGCCACCTGGGGGGGTGGGTTCCACCTGGGGTAGAAACAGGCACTACACACGCACATCAGAAACAGACCCATCAGGGCCATAGTTCTGGCAATATATCTCTGGAAAACTTGGACTTTACTGGGCCCGAGGCTTGGAGCGGGAGCTCAGCCGGGGTACCTAACTGCGGTGGTTGACACCCTAGAAATAGGACACTCACTCTCTGTCTCTCCCCTTCTCTCTTCAAACACCGGTGGTGACCCCTTACTCGTCTGGGATTGACCGGAGCCCATCACGGCCGTGACCCGTGCTACTGGGCCGGCGACCGAAGCTGTGAATAAACTACACCCTGAACCCGCAGAGACTGTGTTGGCTCGTCCTTTCCGGCGCCGCCGCCCAGCGCTTAGGCGCCAACCGCCATTACCTTCCCTCTTCATCTACCGGATGCCCGCTCTGCCTGTGAGGAGCGGCACCATCCCGGCTGCCATAACACCTGCCCCGGCGAGGAATTCTGCAGCGGCAGCTACTCCTGGCCGCATACCACAGGTGGCGTCAAGACAAACATTTTCCAATACCCCACCATTTACTGTACGCCTCGGGGCAACGAAGCCGGGCAAGGCTACCCCGTGACAACGCCTGATCAGACCCAAAACGGCTTGGCAACGAGTAGGTTAACCACCTGCACAGTGGGGTACTGCATATACACCTAGGGCACAGGACTCATATACAGCGCGAGCACAGGGTAAGCAGTCGCTATGGAATTAATGGTTCTATATAAGTGAATAAATATTATATTATTATATGCTGTCAGCCAAATCTTCCCATTATTAAACACAAGTGCAAATATCCCATAAACTGTCCTCCAGATTCCCCCCAATCCATGAGAACCTGTGAATGATACAAAACCTGAAGTTGCAAGATAATTCCAGAATAACAAAATGTATCACTGTATTGGTTAATCTTTAAAGGGAAGCGCTCATCCAAAAAAAATGACCTATTGTTTAAATCAGGGTTTTGTATTAAATATATTTTAAAACATTTTCTTCAATTTTTTTTTCTTTCAAAAATAGAATCTTGCAATGTGCACACCTACTGGGGCTATTTTAGACTATTTCAGGAAATTCACATGGACATCAGCAGTAATGAACAAACTCAGACCCGATATTTTGTATTGAGGCATCTAATGAGCATGTGCAAAAGTGATTGTGAAGGAAGGGGGAGGAGGTGAGCTGTGACATTACCCATTGTGAATGGTTTATCCTGTGTTACTCTATATAGAGGTGTTATCAGTCATTATAATCCTGCCAGTGATCATAAGGAAACTGCTGAAAACTCTTGTGAAAGGTCAAGAAGTACAAGTCTAAAGCCCCCAGTGGCCAATGTGAACATTTCAAGATTACTTTTTTGTGTGTCACAAAATCCTGATTTAATTGGATTGTTTAAAGATGCCGCCATGTTGGAAGTCCAGGGATCCGGCAGAAGCAGCTCTAATAATCCAATAGTAGCAATGACTTGGTCGCCGGCGTCTGACGTCCCCCCCACCCTCTCACCACTATTTAGTGCTCGGTACAGTGCACTGTTTGGGGTCACCCAGACAATTTTGTCTTTTCCATGAGGAATCCTACTTTTATTTGTCAAATGAGTTGCATAATGAATAGAGAATATCGTCCAGACAGTGACGAGGTTATATAATGATTTTTACTTGAAATAATAATTTTCTCTTCAGACTTTGCTTTCGGCACAGAATGCTTCTTTGCAGCAATTCCAGCTTTGCAGATCTTTGGCATTCAGTTAATTTGCGGAGGTAATCTGGAGATATTTCGCCCCATGCTTCCCCCTCCCACAAGTTGGATTGGTTGATGGGCACTTTTTGCACCATACGGTCAAGCTGCTCCCACAACAGCTCAATAGGGTTGAGATCTGGGGACTGGGCTGGCCACTCCATTACAGATAGATACCAGCTGCCGGCTTCTTCCCTAAATAGTTCATGCATAATTTGGAGGTGTGCTTTGGGTCATTGTCCTGTTTTAGGATGAAATTGGCTCCAATCAAGCGCTGTCCACAGGGTATGGCATGGCGTTGCAAAATGGAGTGATAGCCTTCCTTATTCAAAATCCCTTTTACCTTGTACAAATCTCCCACTTTACCAGCACCAAAGCAACCCCAGACCATCACATTACCTCCACCATGCTTGACAGATGGCGTTAGGCACTCTTCCAGCATCTTTTCAGTAGTTCTGCATCTCACAAATGTTCTTCGGTGTGATCCAAACACCTCAAGCTTCGATTTGTCTGTCTATAACACTTTTTTCCAATCCTCCTCTGTCCAATGTCTGTGTTCTTTTGCCCATATTAATCTTTTCCTTTTAGCCAGTCTCAGATATTTCTTTTTCTTTGCCACTCTGCCCTGAAGGCCAGCATCCCGGAGTCACCTCTTCACTGTAGACGTTGACACTGGCGTTTTGCTTGTACTATTTAATGAAGCTGCCAGTTGAGGACCTGTGAGGTGTCGATTTATCACACTTGAGCCTCTAATGTACTTGTCTTGTTGCTCAGTTGTGCAGCGCGGCCTCCCACTTCTTTCTACTCTGGTTAGAGCCTGTTTGTGCTCTCCTCTGAAGGGAGTAGTACACACCGTTGTAGGAAATCTTCAGTTTCTTGGCAATTTCTCGCATGAAATATCCTTTATTTCTAAGAACAAGAATAGACTGTCGAGTTTCACATGAAAGTTCTCTTTTTCTGGCCATTTTGAGAGTTTAACGGAACCAACAAATGTAATGCTCCAGATTCTCAACTAGCTCAAAGGAAGGTCAGTTTTATAGCTTCTCTAATCAGCAAAACTGTTTTCAGCTGTGCTAACATTCTTGCACAAGGGTTTTCAAGGAATTTCTAAACATCCATTAGCCTTCTAACACAGTTAGCAAACACAATGTACCATTAGAACACTGGAGTGGTGGTTGTTGGAAATGGGCCTCTATACACCTATGTAGATATTGCATTAAAAAACAGCCATTTAAAAATTTTTTTTTTTTTTTTTTTTTTTTTTTTTAAGAAAAACAAGGGAAATATCTAAAATAACCCTAAACATTTGAACTGTAGTGTATATAGAATTTAAATGCATGTCATTTGCAATAGATTTTCTTTTTCTCCAACTGGGTTTCATTAAAAATGTTGCCTTTTGTAGCTTCTGTGCTGCACTATCCATTGCTGGCTACAGAATGAGTTAACTGAAAATCAATCAGTAAGCTCGTGATGACATTCTGGTGGGGACTTTATTTTTATTACTCTGTCTTTTTCCTGCACTCCTCTCAGATTTATGATCACACACCACATCAAAGTTGAATGTTCAGAGATACAAAGAGTCTGATAAAGAGAAACAATGCAAAAAGTTATTTTATGAAACCCAATAGCAAAAATGAATTTTAGCCCCAAATACATGCAATTAGCTAGAAAAAAAAAGTCCCTAGAGGTGGAGAACCCCTTTAAGGTCAGAGGTATTTACCTGGGATTTGTCGCTTCTCAGTTTTGTTTAATATGTGGATTTCTTTTCAGATGTGATTCTGTACTCCAATGCTTCTTATGCTGGTTCAATGGGAACTTCACAAGACTTTGCAGGAGATGGAGAAAAGCAGATATAATAAGGGAGTATCTCATATCACAGCAAATTCTTCTCTCCTGTCCCAGCTCATCGGACAGCCCAGGGGAGACATATCCTCAGATGACTGCCATGGTTTAGACACAAATGATTTACCGGTATATTTGCGTCATATTAAGAAATGTTCCTTTCACTGCCATCAGCTGTACTCCATCTGAGTACATTGTGATGTCAGTGCTTCTGACGGCAGGAAAAAAGAGAATTTTGTTTACCGTAAATTCTTTTTCTTATAGTTCCGTCATGGGAGACCCAGACCATGGGTGTATAGCTACTGCCCCCGGAGGACACACAAAGTTACTACACTCAAAAACGTGTAGCTCCTCCCTCCTAGCATATACACCCCCTGCTAGCCAGATCTAGCCAGTTTAGTGCAAAAGCTGAAGGAGGACATCCACCCACAAGAGAGACCGAGTAAAAACCGGAAGAATCGGAACCTCTGTCTACAACAATAACAGCCGGTGAAGACACACGGAACAAGAAACCTGCCAACAGGCATAGGGAGGGTGCTGGGTCTCCCATGACGGAACTATAAGAAAAAGAATTTACGGTAAGTAAACAAAATTCTCTTTTTCATTATCGTTCCTATGGGAGACCCAGACCATGGGACGTTCAAAAGCAGTCCATGGGTGGGAATAAACAGACAACTGAGAAGCAGGCAAACCTAACTTCACAAATGGGCGACAGACGCCGGAAAAATGCGTCTGCCCAAGTCCACGTCTGCCAAAGCATGAGCATGCCTTGGGAAGTGCTTCGAAAAAGTATGCAGACTAATTCGAGCTGCAGTCTGACAGACCTACTGAGCCGTAACCTGGTGCCTGAAAGCCCAAAAAAAAAAGCGCCGACAGGTCTGACCAAATGTGCTCTGATCCCCGGCGGGGAAGGCACTTGAGTACACTCGTAGGTCTCGGAAATGGCCGACCTAAGCCAACATCAGGGTCGGCTTAGATGCCGAGAGACCGTTACGCTGACGAACAGTCAGCACCAGAGAGGTGCACCGCCTAATAACGGCAGTGCGAGACACATAGATCCGGAGCGCCCGCACCAGATCCAGGATATGCAACGCTTCCTCAAGCGATGAACAGGAGCCGGACAAAAGGAAGGCAGGAAAATTGCCCCGGATAAGGTGGGGCAGAAACCACCTTAGGGAAAAAAGGCCGGAGTCGGACGAAGACCACCTTGTCTTGATGCAAAAGACCAAAAACAAAGGGGGCGACTCCGAAAGAATGCAGCCAGAACTCTCTGGCGGGAAATTATAGCCACTAGAAAGAGTACTTTCTGTGAAAGATGAAACAACGAAACCTCCCCAAGAGGCGCAAAGGGGGGTTTCCGGGAACCGGGAGGACCGGCTCAAGGTCCCAGGTCTCCATAGGCCGCCGGAAAAGCGGAATGATGTGAGATGCGCCCTTAAAGGAGCGCACCGGAGCCAGCCGGACGATACGCCGCTGGCACATACTGACAGAGCCGAGACCTGTCCCTTAATGAGGGATAGTCCTAGCTGTAGACCGGACTGTGGAAGGGACAGGAGGGTCGGCAAGGCCAAAAGGTCAAAGGACACTTTGGAGCTCGAGTCATAGCGGAGATGACTTCAGGAAGGATATCAGAAGTCGCCAAGATCCAGGACTCAAGAGCTACGCCGTCAATCTGAAAATCCAGAATTCTGACGGGAAAAAACGGAACTCTTGAGAAAAGGTCTGAACGGTCCGGAAGATGCCATGGCAACCCAACGGACAGAAGGAGCAGGTCAGAGTACCAAGCCTGCTTGGGTCAGTCTGGAAGAATGACCCGACGGCCCCCTTTACCGATCTTGCGCAGGACTCTGGACAAGAGGTAGAGGGTGAAATTCGAAAAGAGACAAAGCTGGGATCAAACATGAACCAGTGTGTCTACCGCAAAACCTGAGGATTGTGGACCACGGTTGGACAGCTGAAATAGCCTGCCTCGTAGTTTTCACATCTAGGATGTGGACTGCGGATACGGTGGACTAGGAGTACCTTGTCCACTGAAGAATGTTGAGCCGCCAAGATTGCCAGGCGGCTGAGTGTCCCGCCCTGGAAGCTGATGTAGGAAAACGCTGTCACGTTGTCCGACTGGACTCGAATGTGCCTAGCCGCCCACAGACGGTGAAGGCTTAGAGAGCCAGAAATACAGCTCTGATTTCCAGCACATCGATCCAGAGGGCTGATTCGGACAGAGTCCAAGCGCCCTGCGCTCCACGGTGGAGATATACTGCTCTCAAGGCGGATAGGCTAGCATCCTGGTGAAGATCACCCGGGACGGGCCAGAAAGGAGCGCCCCTGAGGCAGAGTGGCCGAAGCCACCACTGAAACGAGCCCCTGGTCAGTGGCGAAGCCACCACCCCGTGGGAGGATTGAGTTCGCTTGTACAGCGGAAAACATCCAGTCTCAGAGGACGCAGGAGAAACTGGGCGAGGAACCGCTTCCATTGACGCCCTGAGAACCTCTGGTTCGAAGTCAGAGTGGACTTGCCACCCGAATAGGTCAGAGTGGCGAGAGTGAGCGAAGCACTCTGCTAAGAGTCAGCACTGGATGAAGCCCCGACAAGAAGGCCGTCCAGGGCAAAAGATCACTGCCAAACCCTAGGGGGGCAGGACCCTAATCACAGCTGCCCCATGAGAATACTCGAGGGGCCTCGAAGACCACCTTGCTAACCCCAAGGGAAGAGCCACGAACTGGACCACTCCGATTGTCAAAACGTAGTCAACGCTGGTGTGAAACTGCGATTGACTCCTGTCGATAGGCATCTCTGATGCCGATGGCTACTAGGGAATCTTCTTGGGTTCTTGATTGATCCGGTGAAAAAAACACACGGAACAAAACCGAGACTCCATGTGAAGACGCCCCACCTGGCTATGCTTGAAAGGCTAAAGATCCAGGTCGGAAGGCACCGCCCTCTTCGGGGACTAGGAATAGAGTTAAGCAAAAATCTCAGAACCGTTCCCAGTCGGGAACCGGTACAATTACTCCATTGGCCAGCAAGAAATGCCACAGCCTGCGAGAAGGCGGCGGCCTTGTAGCCGGGAGGAGTTGACAGAAAAAATCTGTTTGGCGGGTGGACAGAAGTCCATCCTGTAGCCAAGGGAGATATAATCTCGCCCCCACTGAACGGAGACGTGTTAGAACCCCACGTCGCCAAGTGGAGAGAGCCTGCCACGACCAAAGAGGTTGTTGGCGTGGCTAAATAGCTCGGCGGAAGCTGAGTCAGTGACAGCATCTCCTGCGGTCTTCTGAAGACGCAGCTTCGAGCCATTTGGTTCTATGAACCTGGGCCGAGCTAGAGGACGATCAGATGGAGGAACGGAAACCACCGAAACCTCAACTGATTCCTGCCCTGGACAGGTTCCCTGGTTTAGGTTTGTGGCAAGGAAGAACACTCCCCGCCAAGAGCTTCCTTAATTTCACCCAGTTGGTTCCGGGGAAACTGGTCCCACCAAGGGGGAGCCCAGCAAGGAACCTCCATAGAGGCGTCTGCCTTCCAATTCCGAAGCCACAGGAGCCTGCGGATAGCGAGGAAGGTAGCACAGACCACCGCCGTGCGGCGTCCAGCATGGCAGACCTGGCAGAGGATGAAAAGAGTGAAGTCTGGAAGTTCAGGCAACCGTTCTGGGCATAGAGTCCCTGTGAGAGAATGCATCTCCTCCAGAGAAGCAGAGAAGGTACAAAAAAACTGCACTGCTGTAAAGCTGAGGAGAACGAAGCTCCTGCCGTCCTTATACCGACTTGGCCCACAGGACAACCGGGCGGACCGCAGAACCTTAAGTGAGGAGCCATCAGCCACTGACATAACGGTCCGGGCTGAGCCACCTGAGGAGAATGAGCCCACTTCTTGACCACCATTGGTGGACAGGGGAAACACAGTCCTCAGAATCACGCTTCATGGGAAGCGAGTGTCAGAGCGGACCCTGGGCTAGTCACAGGGGCCTGAAAACTGGAGTGGTTAAGGAACACACGTTGTGTTCACCTAGATAAGGTAACACCGGCGGATTGAGGTCCAGTACAAAATTAATGTACCGTAGAATCCATATAGAGGTGCCGTCAGCCACTGATACAACTAACCGGGCTGAAAGTCTAGACACCGGAGTGGCTACCCTTGGCGAATGAGTACACTCCTTGACCACCTCTGATGGGAGGAGGCAGCAGAGCCCCGCTGTGGGGTCTGCAGGATAGGCTGTGGGCTTGGACGCAGCGGCTGAAAACTGGAGTGGTTTAAGGAACACACTCCTCGTCCTGTTAAAGGTATACTGATGCCTTTCTGTCAGCGGGGAATACTCCCCTGATCAGGCGGATGGAGGTCCAGTACAAGAATAATGGACGCAATCCAATCATTCACAGCTGCGTCACGTACGGACGGATCCGTCCGTGCCAGTGGTAGAGACATCTTCCTCGTCCAGTGAGTCAGCTCGAAATCGGAGCTGCGGGACGGGGAGGACAGGGGACCCTGCGTCTCCCTGTCAGGAGGACGGGGTCTGAGCCCAGAAGGAGAGTCCCTTGTGAGCTTTGCTGAGCGAAGCAGAAAACGCCCTGAGAAGGGGGCTGCATGCCCAGCAGATGCCGGGACAGCCGACTCCTGGAAATAGGATTCCCACGGGGGTCAGCCACCGAAACCGGAGCAGCTGGAGGGACCATTAATGAGCCCCCATGCTGAGGGGCCACAGTGGTTATGAGCTCGGTATAGCCGTACGAGACTACCTGCAGTGGATAATAAAAAACAGCCTGCAGCCTCGCTCTGTGAGACATGCTGCAGAGGTGGGGGCTCTGTCTAGAATGTCTAGAATACCCATCCACCACATAAGAACCATTACAGTGTGCCGGTTCAGGCAATATGAGGTTACATGCAGAACATGTAGTGTACAGCCTTGGAGCTTTGCTGCTGGAGTGAGACATGCTGCTGAGGAGGAGGTTCTATGATAAAGAATTAACTCCTTCAGAATGCCCTGAGAGTGTATAAAAGTGCACAACCAGAGGTTGTGACTTATCAGGCCGCTATTATGAGTGCCATACGAATTCCAAGCCTGGACCCCCAGCCAGTATTCACTCCCTCTGCTGCAGAGCAGCCAGCGCCGACCAGTGTACAAAGACGCTGAGAAAATGGCGCCAGAGTGAGGGGGGGGCGGGGGTTAACCCAGGAGCGGGAATCGGAGGGCGAAGGAGATGTACAGGGGAGGGAATGATCTCCTCAAAAAGGAGCGTCCTCCCCTGTGCAGAGCGGCCGGCGGGCGGCGCTGCAGTGTCCCCCTGCATGACCGACATGCAGGGGAACGAAACGAAACTAGGCCGCGGCTGAAGCCGGGGCCTAGAGTTATGCATGCGGCCGAGAATCAGGCATCGTCGGCGCGGTTCTCAGTAAAAACCGTGGAACCGGCCGGAAACACAGTAGAATAGCAGCATTATCACGCAATCACTGTCCCCCACAATAAAAGTGCCCCACAATGCAGAAGGACCCTCTGAATAAACGTCTCTATACTTAGCTTTGAGACGCAGGGCCCAGTCCCTGTGGGGTGGGGGTCAGTGCTCCGTCCAGCAGGGTCCTGCACAAGGGCTGCGGATGGAGGCCGGTCTCCTGCAAGGCAGTGAGAACCGTGTTGGCTCCAACTTCAAGCCAGAGCCCCTAAGGGATGGTGAAGGAGCGCGGCATGAAGGGCTCCTGCCCTGAAGTCAACCTTAACAGCACTGCCGCCAGGGGAGTGTGAAGGGACATGCCGGGGGTCCAGTGGACCCGCTTTTCTTCCAAATCTTTAGAAAAAATTAAAAATCAAAAAAGGATGCATGCGTGTGTGTGATCCTCCTGACACAAAGCAAGAAACTGGCTAGATCTGGCTAGCAGGGGGTGTATATGCTAGGAGGGAGGAGCTACACGTTTTTGAGTGTAGTAACTTTGTGTGTCCTCCGGGGGCAGTAGCTATACACCCATGGTTTGGGTCTCCCATGGAAGGAACGATAAAGAAAGCAGATATAATAAGGGAGTATCTCATATCACAGCAAATTCTTCTCTCCTGTCCCAGCTCATCGGACAGCCCAGGGGAGACATATCCTCAGATGACTGCCATGGTTTAGACACAAATGATTTACCGGTATATTTGCGTCATATTAAGAAATGTTCCTTTCACTGCCATCAGCTGTACTCCATCTGAGTACATTGTGATGTCAGTGCTTCTGACGGCAGGAAAATGAACTATAGAAAAGCCGAGGCGGAAGACAAATCCTCCAGTCAAGGGAACTGTAAAGTTTTCAGAACCTTAAAAATTCTTGTGACCCTAATAATTTTATCTTCTGTTTTAAGAACGGGGGAAGGAGTCACGTAATTTAACCCATTGTGTGCGGTCGTTGGGTATCCAGGAAATAAAAAGTTTTGGGTAAGTACATTTTATTCTGCTCCCTGCAAAGTTTAAGGCCTTGTGCACATGTGTGTTTAAGGCATTTTTTTGGTGCAGTTTTCGGACCAAATCTGCATGTCTATCCTCCTGCCAGCAAAGTCAGTGAGAATTCTGTAGTCTTGTGCACACTTTGCTTGTTTTTCCTTGCAGGTTTGTTGCAGAAAATAATCTGAAGTATGTCAATTCTTGGTGCATTTTTTTTTTCCAGCATTTTGTAGCCCTTCCACCAATTGACGTCATTAAAAAGACGCATGGTAAAAAAAAAAAAAAAAACGCACCAAAATGCATGCGCTTTTTGGGGTGATTTTTCTGCCAGAAGGTGTAGATTTTTTTTATATTTTTACCAAATTTGCAGCGTACACGCATAGCTTAAGGGTAAATTTCTGCCTCTCTTGGCAAGAAAAACAGTGTAAAAATACTTGCATTTTTGATGCATTTTTACATGCCTTTTTGGTGCAGATTATTCCCCACTAATAACTGGTAAAATCTGAATTAAAATGTTTAAGATATGCAAGGGAAAAAATAAGCCACGTGTTCGGGAGACTTCAGGATTTTCATTCACTTTAGTTGGACTAGGAAATATTTCAGGCTTTATAACAAAACCAGACAAAAATGCAATGTGTGCACAAAGCCTTAGGGTACAGTATTGTGCGCATGTTGCATTCTGCCTTGACAAATATTCTGCAGCGTTTTGTCACTGCATGTGCGTTTTGAATGGAGAATGGATGCGTTCTGGATGCTTGCTCTACCATAGACAGTGAGAAAAACATCCAAAACTCACAAAAGAAGTGACATGTTGCTTTTTAGAACGCATCGATTTTGTAAAAAATTTGGCATCCAAAACGCTGCATTTAAAAACGCAACATGCGCATGGAATTTGCTTAATTCTCATAGACTTTGCTGGGGACGCAGAACGCATGCATTTACGCGGCAGTTTAAAACGCTGTGTAAACGCATGAAAAAACGCAACGTGCGCACATAACCTTAGAGTTTCCCCACTTTGTGATTTAGATCTCCGTTTGCAGTCAGAAAACAGAGACCTGATTCTTCACCTGTTCGTACTTAAAAAGTGAACAAAAAAAAAAAGATTCTATTCACAGACAACAAGCAGGGGTTATAGAAAAATAAAAAAAATGAACACAGGGGGAAAGTTTAAAGAAAAAAAAAAAAAATCCATCTGCTGCACTCATCCTGACTGCACCAGTCTGCCACTCTGTGTAGTGAGTAACGGGAGGGGGCAAAAGTTCAAACCACAGCAGAATTTGGCATCAGGAGGAGCACAAGCCCCAGCACCCCCCACATTACACCACATCCCTACATGTTGGGACATCATTAGTTCTGATCCTGACATTATCAGAGCACCATCGCTAGAAGTCTGACACTCTATTGGTAAGTGCGGCTTCTTTCCACCCTCCAGTGAAGCAGAAAACCCCTTTAAAACGGTGAGCAAAAATTCTGATAGTGACATTTCAATGAAGTGATTGAATAATTTAACCAATTCTGCACCCATGGCCAGAGTCTGCTCTGCCCAACCTCTACCCAGGCTAAGCCTCTGCTCAACCTCTGCCTGACCTCTGCCCATGCTAAGCCTCTGCTCTGCCTCACCTCTGCCCAGTCTCAGCCTCTGCTCTGCCTCACCTCTGCCCAGTCTCAGCCTCTGCTCTGCCTCACCTCTGCCCAGTCTCAGCCTCTGCTCTGCCTCACCTCTGCCCAGTCTCAGCCTCTGCTCTGCCTCACCTCTGTGCAGCCTCTACCCAGGCTAAACCTCTGTTCTGCCTAGCCTCTGCTCAGGCTAAGCTTCTGCTCTGCCTCTCCTCTGCCCGGTCTCAGCCTCTGCTCTGCCTCGCCTCTGCCCGGTCTCAGCCTCTGCTCTGCCTCGCCTCTGCCCGGTCTCAGCCTCTGCTTTGCCTAACCTCTGCCCAATCTCAGCCTCTCCTCTGCCCGGTCTCAGCCTCGCCTCTGCCCGGTCTCAGCCTCGCCTCTGCCTCGCCTCTGCCCGGTCTCAGCCTCTGCTCTGCCTCGCCTCTGCCCGGTCTCAGCCTCTGCTCTGCCTCGCCTCTGCCCGGTCTCAGCCTCTGCTCTGCCTCGCCTCTGCCCGGTCTCAGCCTCTGCTCTGCCTCGCCTCTGCCCGGTCTCAGCCTCTGCTATGCCTCACCTCTGTTCAGGCTCAGTTTCTGCTCTGCCTAACCTCTGCCTCTCCTCTGCCTGGTCTCAGCTTCTGCTCTGCCTCTCCTCTGCCCGGTCTCAGCCTCTGCCCGGTCTCAGCCTCTGCTATGCCTCACCTCTGTTCAGGCTCAGTTTCTGCTCTGCCTAACCTCTGCCTCTCCTCTGCCCGGTCTCAGCCTCTGCTCTGCCTCTCCTCTGCCCGGTCTCAGCCTCTGCCCGGTCTCAGCCTCTGCCCGGTCTCAGCCTCTGCCCGGTCTCAGCCTCTGCCCGGTCTCAGCCTCTGCCCGGTCTCAGCCTCTGTTCAGGCTCAGTTTCTGCTCTGCCTAACTTCTGCCCGGGCTCAGCCTCGGCTCTGCCTCTTTGTGCAGCTTTTTTTTTTATTCCATGCCACTGTAGATCAATTAGTTTTCCCCAACAGTTGTAGTTGGATGCGGTTGTTTCTGTGCAGAGACTGGGGGGATATTTTTTAGAGCAGTTCTCAGGATCGGCCTTTGCTTCAGTTTGTAGCACAAATATCGAGAATTCGGATTTAGATCACTGATTTTATTATACGATTCACATTTCATCCTGTGTCTGTCGCGTCCTCGCTTATTCCCGCAGGGCGGCCGCCGTCTACAGGACAATTTCTTTGATTTTATGCAAAAGAAAAATATATTTCACACTTATTTGCATTTGTTATAAATTTTGTGCTTCCTTCTTTCCCTCAGTCCCCCCCCCCCCCCCCCCCCCCAGGGCTTCTCATCAGCGAGTCTGCGGCCACCTTCTGGGACCCTCCACTCCTGGCCATTAGAGCAGGCGCCAGTCGTACACCCACCTGAGGGTGGCATTGTTCATTTCTACAATGCTGGAGAACAGGTGACCCCTTCCCCCTCTGCCCAATTCAAGTAATTTTCCACTTCCTTCACATTGGTTGACCAATCAGTATCCAGGTTAATGGGGGGGCCACCACCCCACCCTTCAGATGAGTAAAAGGGACCGCAGCATCCAGAAATACCAGGTGCACCCACTAGAAACTGTGTCCCTTATAGAGTAAGGGGAACACAAACCGTCTCTGCACCTTTATTCAGGCGCCTGATATCACAAACCCCTCTACCCCACCAAAATCCAAACCCCTTTTAGCCGCCATAGAGACATATTTAGGGGTAATGACGGCTGCAGCCTCCCTCTTCTACGAACAGCTTCAGGGCATTAAAGCTGCACAATACATCAGATAACATGTAGAATTAGAATTAATCGCTGAGTGCGGATGATCCCGGCAGTGATTGATTCCCCCCCTTCGTCCAGTGTCTGTTTACAGGAATTACAAGTGATCAGTGATTTATAATCGCGGCCAATTAGATCGGCTCAGATCACAAAGACCATCTTGCCGGTGGCCCCGCTGTTTTGGATGATGTCCGCATGGGCCTGAGGCGCTTTCTCCAGTGAATATTCAGGACCAATCAGTGGCCTCAGCCATCCACTCTCCATTCCCCCATAGAGTGCAGCGCTGGCTTCCTTCCAATCATCCTAAAAGCAAAAATATCACCGTTAATACAGTTAACTTACATGGATGGCCGAAAGCTCAATATACATGCACGGACGTGTGGTCAGACCAGAGATAGCGGAGTAAAGGGGGCTTTACACGGTAGCGATATCGCTAGCAATTTGTAGCGATAGAGAGCGTGTAAGTACCCGCCCCCGTCGCGCATGCGATTGTTTGTGATCGCTGCCGTAGCGAACATTATCGCTACGCTGCGTCACACATACTTACCTGGTCGGCGTCGTCGCTGTGACTGCCGAACAATCCCTCCTTCAAGGGGGAGGGACATTCGGCATCACAGCAACGTCACTAAGCGGCCGGCCAATCAAAGCGGAGGGGCGGAGATAAGCAGGACGCAACATCCCGCCCACCTCCTTCCTTCCGCATAGTGGCCGGCGGCAGGTAAGGAGACGTTCCTCGCTCCTGCGGTGTCACACATAGCGATGTGTGCTGCCGCATGAGCGATGAACCACCTGGATAAACAACCCTTACCGATATTTGAGTTTGGGACGACCTCTCCATGGTGAACGATTTTCACCATTTTTGAGGTCGCTTAAGATCGCTGGTCAGTTTCACACGCTGCGATATCGTTAATGACGCCGGATGTGCGTCACTAACAATGTGACCCCGACGACAAAACATTAACGATATCGTAGCGTGTAAAGCCCCCTTAAGTCACTGCAAAACATCTTTGTGCTCATCCAACACCTCTGGTGGCACAACCACATGCTGGATCCAGACCACAGACTTCCTACAAGTTGCGCTATTCTTCCCACCCGTGGAGACTTGACAGCGCCCATGAGGCAAATGTGAATGTCGCCTTTAGAGCTGCAAATTGATAGTGCTGACTCCTAGTTAGGGTAACCTAGCTGTGCCTACAACATTCTCAGGAGGAAAACAGGGAAGTAGCACTATGTTAGAACAGAAGAAGAGGAGGAGGAGACAGTGCTGCTTCCCTATGTGAGAACAGAAGAGGAAAACAGGGAGGCATCACCATCTGTGCCTGCAACATTCACAGGGAAGACCAGCAAAGAAATCTGTTTTAACTTAATTCGCAAAGAATCAGGGAAATAGTACTATCTGATCCTACATATTTTACAGGGAGAGACATGAAACCACTACTTATCTTACTTACAAGGAAGAAACAGGAAAGCAGTACTACCTGTGCCCAAACCATTTACAAAGTAAAACAGGAATATAATACTACCTGTGACAACGTCATTTATAAAAAGGGACAGGAATACAACGGCATCTGTGCCTCAATGAAATAGTGCTGCCTTCTTGTTTTCTTTATGTCAAAATAATTTACAAGGAGACCGGAAGATTTGTAACTACATTATTCAGAAGAGACAGGGAGGCAACACTAACTGTACCAACAACATTTGCAGAGGGAGATATGAACGGAGGAGGGGAGGCAGTACCATCTGTGCTAACATTAATCATAAAGGAGGCAGTACTATTATCTGAAGCTACATTACAGAGACAGGGAAGCAGTACTAAATGTACCAATAACATTTACATAGAGAGACAGGAAGGTGGCACAATCTGTGTTTACATTAATCACAGAGAGAGAGGCAGTACTATCTGTGCTTACAGTATTTGAGAGGGAGCCATCTATATCAGTTACAGGCAGAGAACCCCTAATTTCTCCCTTTCACATGTTCAGATTTGGGTGTTTGGATATTCGTGGCTTTCTGCGGTTACCTTGGT
Organism: Anomaloglossus baeobatrachus; assembly: GCF_048569485.1. NCBI lineage: Eukaryota > Metazoa > Chordata > Amphibia > Anura > Aromobatidae > Anomaloglossus > Anomaloglossus baeobatrachus. Next base: position 226,394,331 of record NC_134360.1, on the reverse strand, counting down.
GGAGCTGAAGAGGGCGACTCCGCTGATGCTGGACTCCTTCATCATGGTGTCTCTGGGGTTTATCTCGATTGGACCTCGGCAGCCGATTATCTAGAAGAACGCAGCGGTTATTAATTATTAAACAGAATAACGTTGTGGGGTAAACATTGTGGTCAGTGAAAACCGGATTTTCTGGATTGGTTGGGGTCATTATCAGAGCCGGATTTATCCCACTATTGCCTACAGTCTGTGTCCTTATAATTCACCCTACACAGAGGGAATCCAGCCACGCGGGAGCAGGACTAGTCCAGCACTAAGAACCACCGATGACAGGAACCCAGTGGTGAAGGCTGCTACCTCCAATAGGTGGCGCTAATGAGCATTTTCTGTTCTCGCTGAGGAACTCATTTGCATAAAGCATTGCCAGTAAGTCTCCTTACACATCCATATAGGGAGATAAGGTATGCACACCAGTGACTATGGAAGGGGAATACATGGAATAGCAGAAACTGCTGTGTGAATACTGACATGAAAAACTCAATAGCTATTTGTAAGAATGAAATGTGAAAAATGGAACCTGCATTACTGCCATGAATATATGAATAAAGAGAAATTTAGCTACTGAATTGATCAATGCAGAAGAGCCCCAACACTACGCCAAAGTATTTCTCTACCTTGGGGTCCCTAGCTTGTGTGTGTCCTCTCATGCAGTTAAAAAACTTACCGTGTATGGGACGCTGAGACCCAGGCTATATATGCGTATAATGTGGATTGGCAATAGGTGTGTATGGGGAGGGTTCACAAACGAAAAACTACTAACATTAAGGAATAACGTTTGGAACTCCATTCTATGTCTGAACTGGGTGCAAAAAACCTAAAAAACATCACTATAGGGAGATAAGGTATGCACACCAGTGACTATGGAAGGGGAATACATGGAATAGCAGAAACTGCTGTGTGAATACTGACATGAAAAACTCAATAGCTATTTGTAAGAATGAAATGTGAAAAATGGAACCTGCATTACTGCCATGAATATATGAATAAAGAGTCTCCTCAAAAAAGTAAATTCCTCACCCCAATGGCAGACGACTGGGCAAATAGGATACATAGAGCTGGGTGACAGAAGAGAGGGTGGACATGTCAGGATGATTGGGGCGGGGGGGGGGGGGGGGGGTAGGGTTGTCAGGACCTACCATCACTCGGCCGCCGTATGATAAGAGTTTCAGGTCATTGCTGAGGTTCACGTTGGATAACATCTCCAGGATGACATTAACCCCGTCCTCTCCAGCAGCCTCCTAATTATTAGAAAGCACAATCCATCTTTTTGTAATAAATGGCGACAGTCTGCTCCGGACGTTATTTATTATATTGTACATGTGACATATAAGGCGGTCACTGACCCGGATCTGCTCGATGTAATCCTTCTCTCTGTGGTTGAACGCCTTGTGGGCTCCATTCTGTAAAACCAGATTTAACCCCTCGGGGCTGCCGGCGGTACCAAACACCTTGAATCCATAGGCCCTGGCGATCTGACAAGCCGCGATCCCCACCTATCGTGAAAAAAGGAGAAGAAACTGAAGGAGCGCAGACCACACCGCTGTCTATATAAAACGCACATCAGCGGTTGGGCGATCACCAGGATGACTGCGGCTCCTGAACTGCAGGTCACCCATTACCCTTTGGCTACCCTGCACAGTCATGGATGCCGGCATGATCATCGTCACTACTCTAGACCTGAGCTAAACCACCAAAGAAGCTGCTACTAATCCACCACTGCGTGAGATTACCAGGAAAGAAGTACTAACCCATTACATCCCCCTAGACCACAGTGTAAGTGGTCCACTAGGGACGAGGCCATTCAATCCTTCCCCGGACCACCAGGGACGAGGCAATTCAATCCCTCCCCGGGCCACCAGACACAAAGCCATTCAATCCCTCCCCGGGCCACCAGGGACAAAGCCATTCAATCCCTCCCCGAGCCACCAGGGACAAAGCCATTCAATCCCTCCCCGGGCCACCAGGGATGAAGCCATTCAATCCCTCCCCGAGCCACCAGGGACAAAGCCATTCAATCCCTCCCCGAGCCACCAGGGATGAAGCCATTCAATCCTTCCATAGACCGCTATGGATACATTCTTCTGATTTCACACCTATTTTCTGTTGTGTTCATTACTACAGTCCCATTCTTTTACCACAAAGCACTGCATCATGGGGCAATCTGGATCCCCTGAAACTACCCTCTATGGAAACCACTATCACAGCTTCTACTTTTTGAGAATAGAAAATGAAGATGGGTATAAGAAATAATATAATATTCAGCCGCTCGACAGAAGAGGATGACTCCCAGCATTCACTGGTCACATTACTCACTCCACCACTGGCGCCGTGTACGAGGACCACCTCCCCGGATCTGCCGTGTGCCCTATGTAACAAAAGAGAAAAGATGCAAAGTCCTGCAGAATGATTGCCCAATGTAACCTCGCTTTGATGAACGCAACGTGTCTTACCCCCACGGACGCACCACACGAATGCACCTCACCCACGGACTCACCTCCGCACCCATGAAGCGCCACAAGCATGCACCTTACCCACAGACTCACCTCCACACCCAAGGACACGTTACATGAATGCACCTCATCCACGGACTCACCTCCGCACCCAAGGAAGCGTCACATGACTGCACCTCACCCATGGACTCACCTCCGCACCCCAGGACGCGCCTCGCCCCCGCACCCACATAACTCACCTTGTGATTAACGCCCTGTATGCAGTGAAATATGGAACGGATATGGCGGCTCCTTGCTTGAAGTTCAACTGCTCGGGAAGTGGGTGCACCGAATCCTCAGAGGCGACTGTGTACTCCGCATACCCCCCTGTGATTGTTTGGGTGGTGAACACCCGATCTCCTTTCTGTACAAGATATAAAAGAAAATAAATAATAAATGGGACCAAGACGTTAGGAAACTACACAACCTGCGATACTGGAGCGGCGGGGCTGTGGCCGATGCAGCATCTCTGACCTGTACAAGTGAATGGTGCCGAGCTGCAGTACCGGGCACAGCCACAACTTTATGCATGGCGCTAAGGGAGGGATTTGGTCCTTGCAAGAGGTAATAATCATGGGGGGGGGGGTCCCAGGAGCTTGACTGAATTTATCCAATATTGATGGGTATTGGGAGATGAATGGTACCGGCTACCCCCCAGAATGTGTGCACAATCGGCACAGGACCTCTCACACTGGAGATCCTCCTGTCCAACAACCCAATGATATGAATGGGCAGTGTGTAATACTTCATATCTCCTGGTGGATACACTATAGGGAAATTGAATGCGTACTGCCAGGCTGCCTCACAGCTGATCATTTATGACCCCATCAGGGGACACTGATCCGCTTACGAAGGGAGACTGTGCACTGGAGAGCAACGTTCAGAACAATCATTTACCTTAAATGCGGTCACGTTTCTTCCGACATCCTCCACCACCCCTGACACATCGGAGCCAGGGGTGTAGGGCAAGTTTGGTTTCCGGGCGTAGGTGCCAGCTCTCATGTAGGTCTCCACGGGGTTAATTCCGCAGGCGTGCACTCGGATTAAAACCTTTATGGAAAAGACAAAAAGAGGAAGATATAATGGAGGAGTGGACGCAGCTCCTGCAGGTGGGGAGGGTCTTCACCTCCACACATCAGCTGCCGGCAGCTCCACAGGGGACTGGATATATAAGGTGAACGGAGCCAAAACATCACAGCACCATATGCCGCGTACTGTCTGCCCTCAGGTCCCGCAGCCCCACACGCCACGTTTTGGCCACCCTCAGGTCTTGCAGCTCCACAGGCCGCGTGGCAGCCGCTCTCCAATCCCCGCAGCCCCACAAACCACGTTTTGGCCGCTCTCGGGTCCCGCAGCTCATCTCCTATTAAAATGAATGGGACGGAGCTGTAATACCAGGTTCAGACGCTGGCAAAATAATGAAAGGATGTGGCCTTTTAATCATCTTCTCCAGGAGTCAGACCCCCCCACCCATCTTGTATTGATGGTCATCAATATCCAAGTCCTAGAAAATCCCATCAGCAATTCTCCACTATGCTCTGAAATGCAGCATTGCTCTAGGAAAGACGTCTGTACCTGCTTCTCCCCTGGGGAAGGCACTGGGACATCAGTGAGGAGCTTCAGAACATCCGGTTTCCCAAATTCCGAGACCCGAATCGCACGCATGAGCCGTCCCACAGAAGCCATACTGGTATGAGACAAAAATATATATACACGTATAATGCACAGATATAAAGGACGCACGCAGCTCTGGTGCCCGGAGCCTTTACATTTATGTCACAGATTGAGCTACTGACAACTTAGGACCTGTGCGCATTGTGCAGTTTTTGATGTGTTTTTTTGTTGCAGTTTATTGCCTAAATCTGCATGTCTAGTCCTATCGCAGCAAAGTCTATGAGAAATCAGACATGCTGTGTGCACGGTGCTTCTTATTTCCTTAAGGTTTTTTGGTGCCGAAAAAAGAAGCAGCATGTAAAGTGTTTGTCTGTTTTTTCCTACGTTTTTTAGCCCTTGCAGTCATTGAACTCAGTTAAACACAAAAAAAAAACTGCACGCGTTTCTTGGTGCGTTTTTCAACCACAAGGTGCGTTTTTTGGTGCAAACCTCTGCAGTGTGCACATATACCCTTAGTCTGGTCCACTTCGATTCTGCCTATGAAAAGTTGTGCAACATTTCCTGTGGTTTTGGGAGAAGGTTTTTTGTTTTTTTTTTATTATAATTCTGCATCATTTTTTGGTGCGTTTCTGCTGCAAAAACCGCACGTCAGAATTAGTGTGATGCTTTTTCATTAGCGCGACCTCAGCACTGCAGGGGCATCCTCTCGTTCAAATGAACGGAAAGTGTTACAAGCAGAAGTGAAGGCTTTGTGGATTTTGGTGCACGTCCCCCACCCTCTTGCCCGTCTGCTTTTGTGCCCCCCCCCCACCCCTCCACCACGATCTCATCGATCCGTACACAACTCCTGTCGCCGGTCCGGTTTCATCTATTTTAAACTAATTAAAAATAAAGTATTAATTTTTTTTTTTCTTAGCGTTTTTAAAAGTGGGGGAAGAGGGCGGCACGACACGCTCAGCTCTGCTACATCCCGGACAGTCCATCAATCAGTTACGGCTCCGCACACACGACCTTTACTCTTCTGCCCCAGAGTCTTCTCTGCACCACAGGAATAAATCTCAGGAGCTTCCTCCACATCTGCAACTAAACCAGCTGGGACTTGTAGTCCTACTCCTTATATACATACGTGTCCCAGCACTATATCACCCCTGAGTAGGTACCCAGCACCACAGGTTGCAGCAGTCTGCCACCTCCAGCTGGGAGTTGTGGTCCTATTGTCTTCTATATCTGCATGTGTCCTAACACTATACCGCTCCTGAGCATGCACAGAGCACTAGAGGTCGCAGCAGTCCGCTCACCTGCAGCTGGGACCTGTAGTCCTGCCATTATACCACCCTTGAGGGGCACTTGCAGCACCACATGTCACAGCAGTCTGCTCACCTGCAGCTGGGAGTTGTAGTCCTATCATTATATCCCCCCAGAGCATGCACAGAGCACCAGAGTTCGCAGCAGTCTGCTCACCTCCAGCTCGGACTTGTAGTGCTACCCCCTTACATACATACGTGTTTCCTCCTAGCACTCTAACACACACACACACACACACACACACACACACACACACACACACACACACACACACACACAGCACCACGCCACAGCAGTCTGCTCACCTCCAGCGGGGACTTGTAGTCCTATCATTAGTCCCACCCAGAGCATGCACAGAGCACCAGTGGTCACAGCAGTCTGCTCGCCTCCAACTGGGACTTGTAGTCCTATCACTATACCGCCCCTGAGCATGCACACAGCACCAGAGGTCACAGACGTCTGCTCACCTCCAACTGGGACTTGTAGTCCTATCATTAGTCCCACCCATAGCATGCACAGAGCACCAGAGAGTGCAGCAGTCTGCTCACCTCCAGCTGGGACTTGTAGTTCTATCATTATCCCCCCAGAGCATGCACAGAGCACCAGAGGTCGCAGCAGTCTGCTCACCTGCAGCTGGGACTTGTAGTTCTATCATTATCCCCCCAGAGCATGCACAGAGCACCAGTGGTCACAGCAGTCTGCTCGCCTCCAACTGGGACTTGTAATCCTATCACTATACCGCCCCTGAGCATGCACAGAGCACCAGAGGTCACAGACGTCTGCTCACCTCCAACTGGGACTTGTAGTCCTATCACTATACCGCCCCTGAGCATGCACACAGCACCAGAGAGTGCAGCAGTCTGCTCACCTGCAACTGTGACTTGTAGTCCTATCATTAGTCCCACCCATAGCATGCACAGAGCACCAGAGGTCGCAGCAGTCTGCTCACCTGCAGCTGGGACTTGTAGTCCTATCTTTATACCCCCATAGCATGCACAGAGCACCAGAGAGTGCAGCAGTCTGCTCACCTCCAGCTGGGACTTGTAGTTCTATCATTATCCCCCCAGAGCATGCACAGAGCACCAGAGGTCGCAGCAGTCTGCTCACCTGCAGCTGGGACTTGTAGTTCTATCTCCTTATATACATACGTGTGTCCTCCTAGCACTCTATCCCCCTCCCCGTGCACACGCGCAGCACCACAGGTCGCAGCAGTCCGCTCACCTCCAGCTGTCACCTACGAGTCCCCGTCCGTCTCCTGTCAGTTGTACTGTACCCTAGGGGGCGTGTCCTTTAGTGTCAGGTGACCGTACACACTGACGCGTCCGCCATGTTTCTTGAGGCAAACGTAACGCCAGCGTGAAGGCGTCACGTGATCTACAATACCTGCGCGGATTTCTGGCGTTTTGGTCCAGCCTGAGCCTGAGCTTCCGTAGCCAAGATGGCGGCCTCCAGAGTGTGTCACGTGGTTGATGCTGCATCTCTACAGGAGGAGAAGCCTGAGGTGTGAGCGCTGCAGCCTCAGTATTGAGCAGCGAACTAGTTTGTCTGTTTCCCTATACGGAGAGGTGACGTGCGGAATGGGCCCTTCTCTGGATGGAGGCCGGCTACAGATGTGTGAGGGATCCTGTGACATCTCAGTCTTCTCCCAACACTGGGCTGGTCGGTTGCTATAGAGACCACAGTGGACACGTGACAAGACCACTGGAGGTGACGGGGTCATCATTCAGGACTTGGTAATAATCGGTGCTGGCAGCGGGTCCTCGTCAGTCCCGAGAATCTCTCCCCCAATGATCTGGATTGTGGAGATCTCCGCCTGATCTGCAGGGATCCCATAGTATGGAGGAGGTAATGGATCATGTGACGTCCAGCCGCCAGGAGGGTCCGCAGCCTCCGTCCTCCGAGTCCCGACTGTTCACCCACTGGAAGCTCCAGGCCTCACGGAAGACGGACCTCAGTAAGAAGGGCAGCGTGGACGCGGCCATCGAGGAGATGGTGCGGGACATCAACCTGCGGCCCGAATACTTCACCACCAGCTCCTGCTCCGGGAGGATCGTCCTCATAGACGAGGTGACGGCGCGAACACAACCCAACATCCGGGGGAGAAGCTCCACAGAAAGAATTCACACTGTGTGCAACTTCAGAAAACTCCCTGCAAAGGAGCGGCAGGATCCTTTAGAGCCAGGAAAGCTCTCAGCGCAGGCGCGGCAGGATCCTGTAGAGCCAGGAAAGCTCTCAGTGCAGGCGCGGCAGGATCCTTTAGAGCCAGGAAAGCTCTCAGCGCAGGCGTGGCAGGATCCTTTAGAGCCAGGAAAGCTCTCAGCGTAGGCGCGGCAGGATCCTTTAGAGCCAGGAAAGCTCTCAGCGCAGGCGTGGCAGGATCCTTTAGAGCCAGGAAAGCTCTCAGCGTAGGCGCGGCAGGATCCTTTAGAGCCAGGAAAGCTCTCAGCGCAGGCGTGGCAGGATCCTTTAGAGCCAGGAAAGCTCTCAGCGCAGGCGCGGCAGGATCCTTTAGAGCCAGGAAAGCTCTCAGCGTAGGCGCGGCAGGATCCTTTAGAGCCAGGAAAGCTCTCAGCGCAGGCGTGGCAGGATCCTTTAGAGCCAGGAAAGCTCTCAGCGCAGGCGCGGCAGGATCCTTTAGAGCCAGGAAAGCTGCCAGTGCAGGTGCAGCAGGATCCTTTAGAGCCAGGAAAGCTCTCAGCGCAGGCGCGGCAGGATCCTTTAGAGCCAGGAAAGCTCTCAGCGCAGGCGCGGCAGGATCCTTTAGAGCCAGGAAAGCTCTCAGCGAGGCGCGGCAGGATCCTTTAGAGCCAGGAAAGCTCTCAGCGCAGGCACGGCAGGATCCTTTAGAGCCAGGAAAGCTCTCAGCGCAGGCGCGGCAGGATCCTTTAGAGCCAGGAAAGCTCTCAGCGCAGGCGCGGCAGGATCCTTTAGAGCCAGGAAAGCTCTCAGCGCAGGCGCGGCAGGATCCTTTAGAGCCAGGAAAGCTCTCAGCGCAGGCGCGGCAGGATCCTTTAGAGCCAGGAAAGCTCTCAGCGCAGGCGCGGCAGGATCCTTTAGAGCCAGGAAAGCTCTCAGCGCAGGCGCGGCAGGATCCTTTAGAGCCAGGAAAGCTCTCAGCGCAGGCGCGGCAGGATCCTTTAGAGCCAGGAAAGCTCCCAGCACAGGTACACCAGGGACCTTTAGCGCTAGTGAAGTTCCCGCCACAAGTGTGGCATAGTCCTTTAGTGCTAGGAAAGCTCCCGGGTCAGTTAGTGCCGAGGTCCTTTATATTGTCAGATCTCTTTCTTTGTCGCTCCATTGGGAGACCCAGACAATTGGGTGTATAGCTATTGCCTCTGGAGGCCACACAAAGTATTACACTTAAAAGTGTAAGGCCCCTCCCCTTCTGGCTATACACCCCCAGTGGGATCACTGGCTCACCAGTTTTGTGCTTTGTGCGAAGGAGGCAACACATCCACGCATAGCTCCACTTTTTAGTCAGCAGCAGCTGCTGACTATGTCGGATGGAAGAAAAGAGGGCCCATACTAAGGGCTCCCAGCATGCTCCCTTCTCGCCCCACTGTATGTCGGAGGTGTTTGTAAGGTTGAGGTACCCATTGCGGGTACGGCGGCAGGAGCCCACATGCTGATTCCTTCCCCATCCCTTTTTACAGGGCTCTGGGTGAAGTGGGATTTACCGGTCTCCAGGCACTGAGACCGTGCTCCATCTACAGCCCCTGGAGAAGATGCTGGATGGAGCGGAGTACATCAGGGACATGGCCCTGCTTCCTCAAGGTACTCTGTGTCCCCGTGCATTTGGCGCTCACACCGCAGCATGCTGGGTGTTGTAGTGCGCCGGGGGACATCAGCGCTGCGGCGCCTGTGCCATGGCCTCATTCAGCTTCGCTGAAGCAGGCTCACTTATGGGAATTGGTCGCGCCGGCCGCTGGGACTGCGGCGCGGCTGGCACTTGTAGTGCGCCGGGGACTTCAGCGCGGCCTGCGCTTTTACGGCGGCCGCGCTGATAACTAGAGTCCCCGGCTTTTGCGGCCTGCTTCCGTTCGTTCCCGCCCCCAGACCTGCCAGTCAGGAGAGGGGCGGGACGCTGGCCACTTCTAGGAATCGGTCGCGCCGGCCGCTGGCAGCGGCGCGGCTGGCACTTGCGGTGCGCCGGGGACTTCAGCGCGGCCCGCGCTTTTACGGCGGCCGCGCTGATAACTAGAGTCCCCGGCTTTTGCGGCCTGCTTCCGTTCGTTCCCGCCCCCAGACCTGCCAGTCAGGAGAGGGGCGGGACGCTGGCCACTTCTAGGAATCGGTCGCGCCGGCCGCTGGGACTGCGGCGCGGCTGGCACTTGTGGTGCGCCGGGGACTTCAGCGCGGCCCGCGCTTTTACGGCGGCCGCGCTGTTAACTCGAGTCCCCGGCTTCTGGGCCTAGTCTCCCTTCGTTACCGCCCACAGCCCTGACAGTCAGGGTAGGGGCGTGACGCTGCATAGCACAGCAGCGCTGAGAGCTGGAGTATGTTTTGCATACTCCACCCCTCTCACTGTGTGCACTGTGAATCCGGATTCCCGCACTTTCTCAGGCACGCCCACGGCTTCCTTCTCTACAAGGACGCCGGCAGCCATTAGTGTCAGTTTCTGTACGATACAGAGACAAGTGTGGAAGACCCTGGCATTCTGATAGTCACACAATCGCTGCAACAGGCGTTAAGCAGCACCTGTGGTGCTGACCCCACTAGTGCAGAAGTGCACTTATAGATATGCTTGTACTATATACATTGCACTGTTTGGTCGCACGTTGTATATACCCTCCTGGATTATACGGAGGAGTTATCAGCATATTCTCTGTGTAAAACAAGGGTGCAGAACCACATGTTTTTCTATACAGCTGGTACAGCATGTACGGCTATACGGCCGGCAGCTTACATAGACTCCCATTGTATGCACTAATGGCCAGGGGATGAGGACGGTGTCTGCAGTATTTACTGACAGTTTTTCTGAGACTATGGCTATGATACTAGAAGCCTAGCAGTCCGGACATGTCTCTCACAATATGGGCACTGTTGAATCATTGATCCATGGCCCCCCTCAGTGTGAATAACTAACAGCTCCGGGAATGTCACACGCATCCCAGAGTCACGGCTCTGCACGGACGTCAGTCCCAGACAGCCTAAGCGGGCTCACTATGAGCGGCCTCGGTTTCATCAGGGTCCTAGCAGAAGGACTCGCTGTGTAATGAGGCGGAAGTAGCGGCTCAGGATTCTGATCCTGAGACCGCTCTCAATCTGGATACACCTGATCGTGACGCCATAGTAAATAATCTTATAGCGTCCATCTATAGAATGTGGGTTATTTCTCACAGCTCCTCCAGTGGAGGAGTCAGCTTCACGTATTTTTCTGGACCACTCTGCCTTCAGAGAGGCAGTCCAGGAACACCACGCTTATCCAGATATGCGCTTCTCCAAACGGCTTAGGATACACGTTATCCCTGTCCCCTGACTTGGTCAAGGACTGGACCCAGTGTCCCGAGCGGCATCCTCCAATCTCCAGGCTTGTAGCTAGATCCATAGTTGCAGTGGGAGATGGAACTGCAAACTCAAAGATGCCACTGACAGACAGATGGATCTCTGGTTGAAAGCCATCTATGAGGCTGTCGGCGCACCGTTGGCTCCGGCATTCTCTCCCTTGGGGCACTCCAAGCTATTTCAGCTTGTCTTACACAGATTGACACGGTTACACGTACATCTGTGCCGCAGGTGGCATCCTTAACCTCTCAAATGTCTGCATTTGTTTCTTACGCGATTCAGGTTGTCCTGGACTCTGCGAACCGTGCGGCGGTAGCCTCCGCTACTCCGTGTTTTTAAGCAGAGCCTGGTCTGCTCGTTAAGTGAATGGAAGGCAGATTCTGCTTCCAAAAAAGGTTGCCTAACCAGTTGCCTTTTTCTGCTGACCGACTGTTTGGTGAGCGTTGGATTTAACCATTAAACAGTCCAGGGGTAAGGATTCATCCTTTCCTCAGCCCGGACACAACAAACCCCAACAGAGCAAGAGGCAGTCGGGGTTTTCGGCCTTTTCGAGGCTCGGGCAGGTCCCATTTTTCCTCGTCCAATGTGGACTCAAAAGGATCAGAGGAGCTAAGATTCTTAGCGGGCTCAGTCACGCCCAAAAAAGCGACAGTCTGAAAACCCGCTTCCAAGGCGGCTTCCTCATGACTTGCGGCCTCGGTCGGTAGCAGGCTCTCCCGCCTTGGCGATATTTAGCTGCCATAGGTCAATGACCATTGAGTGTGAGACATTCTGTCTCACGGGTACAGGATAGAGCTCACTTCTCGTCCTCCAACTCGATTCTTCAGAATTTCTCCACCTCCCGGCCGGGCCGCTGCTCTTCTGCAAACAGGGTGCACTCTATAGGCAGAAAGAGTGATGACCCCCGTTCCTCTTCAGGAACAAGGTCACGGTTTTTACCCCAAATTCTTTGCGGTACCTATAACAACGGGCCGTTCCGTCCCGTTCTGGATCTAAAAATGCTCAGCAAGCTCGTGGACACCAGGCGGTTCCGGAGGGAATCCCTCCGCCATGTCATCGCCTCAAGGTCCCAAGGATATTTCCTAGCATCATTAGGCATCAAGGATGCTTATCCACACGTGCCGATTGATCCAGAGCACTAGCGTTTCTACGCTTCGTTATAGGAGACGAACACCTTCTGTTCGTAGCTCTACCTTCCGGCTAGCGACAGTCCAACTGGTCTTCGCCAAGGTCAGGGCAGCAGTAGTCACAGTCCTGCACTCTCAGGGTCACTCTGTGGTCCCGACATGCCAACACTGCCCGAACGTTGCGCTGGAGACTCTCTAGAGTTTTGGGTGGATCATCAACTTTTTAAAGTCAGATCCGACCCCGACCCTATCGATAACATATCTAGGCATAGAGTTTCTTACTCTCTCAGCGATAGTGAAGCTTCCGCTAGACAAACAGCATTCACTACGGGCTGCAAGCTCTTCTTTAAGAACCAGTCGCACACATTGAGACGCCTCATGCACTTCCTACGTAAGATGGTAGCAATGGAGGCAGTTCCTTTCGCGCAGTTTTACTGCGTCCACTACAATGGGACATTCTCCGCCAATGGGACGAGGAGTCGACGTCCCTCAACAGAGTCGTCGTTCTTTCTCAGGCGGCCAAGGAATCTCTACGGTGGTGGCTTCTTCCCACCTCTTGGTCAAAAAGAAGGTCCTTCCTATCCCCATCCTGGGCGATAGTTACGACAGACGCGAGTCTATCAGGGTGGGGAGCAGTTTTTCTCCACTACAGCGCTCAGGGTACGTGGACTCAGCAAGAGTCCACCCTTCAGATCAATGTTCTTGAACACAGAGCAGTGTATCTTGCCCTACAAACCTTCCAACAGCGGCTAGAAAGCAAGCATATCCGACTTCAGTCGGACAGCTCCACAGCGGTGGCATACATCAACCACCAAGGAAGAACGCGCAACCGGCAAGCCTTCCAGGAAGTCCGGCAGGTTCTGATGTGGGTGGAAGACACGGCATCCACCATATCCACAATTCACATCCCAAGTGTGGAAACTAGGAAGCTGACTTCCTAAGTCGCTGAGGTGTGGCCGAAAGAGTATGGTCTCCTCACCCGGACGGGTTTCAGGAGATCTGGCGCCGCTGACAGAGGCCGGACGTCGATCTAATGGCGTCACGGCACAACAACAATGTGCCAGCTTCATGGCACGGTTTCACAATCATCGAGCTCTGGCGGCAAACGCCTTAGTTCACCATTGGTCGCAGTTCCAGCTACCTTAGGTGCCACCTCTGGCATTGTTGCCCAGAGTACTGCGCTGGATCAAGACCGACTGCGGCCGCGCCATCCTCGTCGCTACAAATTGGCCGAGGATGTTGTGGTACTCGGTTCTGTGGTGCCTCACGGTAGGCTAACCGGGGGCACTACCAGACCAATCAGACTGGCTGTCTCAAGGGCCATTCTTCCATTTGAATTCTACGGCCCTCAACCGGATGGTGTGGCATTGAGTCCTGGAACCTAGTGTCGTCAGGATTACCTCAGGACGTGGTTGCCACCATGAGACAGGCTAGCATACCAACGTCCGCCAAGATTGACCACAGGACGTGGAAGATGTTCTTATCTCGGTGCTCGGCGCAGGGTGTTTCTCCCTGGCCGGTTGCATCGTCTATGTTTCCTTCCTTCCTGCAATCTAGGTAGGAAAATGGGTTGTCGCTCAGTTCCCTTTAGGGACAATTCTCAGCGCTATCTGTATTTTTTCAGAAACGACGACTTCCTCAGGTACGCACGTTCCTACGGGGAGTTTGTCTTCTCAGCACTCCGTACAAGCGGCCGTTAGAGCCCTGAGATCTGAACAAGGTTCTAATTGCTCTCCAGATGCCGCCTTTCGAGCCTTTGAAGGATGTCTCCCTTCCCGCTTTTCACGGGAAGTGGCCTTCTAGTAACGGTCTCGTCTCTTAGGAGAGTTTCCGAGCTAGCATCGCTCTCATACAAACTCCCTTCCTGGTCCTTCACCAGGACAGGGTAGTTCTGCGTCCGGTTCCGGAATTTCTCCCTAAGGTGGTATCCCACTTTCATATCAATCAGGATATCACCTCACCTTCTTTGTGTCCTCGTCCAGTCCATCAATTTCAGAAGGATTTGCATCTGTTGGTTCTGGTGAGAGCACTCAGGTTCTACTTCCCGCATGGCGCTCCTGCGCCACCCGGATGCACTCTTTGTCCTTGTCGCTGGTCGGCGTAAACAGTCGCAAGCTTCCAAATCCACCCTTGCTCGGGGGATCGAGGAACCAATTCTTGAAACCTACAGTTCTACTGGACTTCTGGTTCTCTCAAGGCCGAAGGCCCATTCTACCAGAGCCGTGGGTGCATCCTGGGCATTACGGCACCAGGCTACGGCTCAGCAGGTGTGTCAGGCACCCACCTGGTCGAGTCTACTTACTTTTACCAGGCATTATCAGATGCATACCTACGCTTCGGCAGACGCCAGCCTAGGTAGATAAGTCATTCAGGCGGCGGTTGGCCACCTGTAGGAGAGGGCCGTTTGACGGCCCTATCATGAGGTATTCTTTTACCCACCCAGGGATTGCTTTTGGACATCCCAATTGTCTGGGTCTCCCAATGGAGCGACAAAGAAGAAGGGAATTTTGTTTACTTACCGTAAATTCCTTTTCTTCTAGCTCCAATTGGGAGACCCAGCACCCGCCCTGTTTTCTCTGGGTTTTTCTGTTTTTTCGGGTACACATGTTGTTCATGTGGTATGGTTCAGTTCTCCGATGTTTCCTCGGATTGAATTGGTCTTTAAACCAGTTATTGGCTTTCCTCCTTCTTGCTTTGGCACTAAAACTGGTGAGCCAGTGATCCCACTGGGGGTGTATAGCCAGAAGGGGAGGGGCCTTACACTTTTAAGTGTAATACTTTGTGTGGCCTCCAGAGGCAATAGCTATACACCCAATTGTCTGGGTCTCCCAATTGGAGCTAGAAGAAAAGGAATTTACGGTAAGTAAACAAAATTCCCTTCTTTTATGTCAGTTGAGTGGAGTATATTCTCCTTACAGAAATGTCCTGCAAAAAATCCAGAGGTATACATAAAAGGTGTAACCATGCTGATACCCTGTACAGAGGACATGTCCTGTACCTGTCTGCTGCCATCACTTTGCAGGCATTTCCCTTTTCCTGGTGCTGTCACTACCGCCCCAGACGGCACATGCTGCGTCCCCTCACGGGACTGTGACCTGTGCGCTCTGCAGTGGGTGATGCCGCCCCGAGCTTGACCTGTACTACAGACTCCGCTTTATTCCACCATACTCAGGTCTCCTGGCCTCCTCTCAGCTCCTGTTGGCAGTAGTCGGGTTGCTGACACATGGAATAGACTGTTAGCACATTCAATCGGCCGTCTTCCTAAATGTAACGTCCCCTGATGGCTCCGATCTCTGGATGTGCGTCCTAGTGTGAAGCACTCTGTGTCCGGTGGTCATTCTTATTGCTGCTTGTTTTGGGCTCTCGCTGCTCTACAGAAAGTTTTCCTCAACCACTATTCTTCATTCCTGAAGTAATGAATAGATCGATATGATTCTGACAGCTGCTGCCTGAAAGGACTGATGTGACGGCTGCTCGAGAGAAGAGGCGGTCATGTGATGTCCTTCTTTTGTTGATATAATGAGCTCATGTTTATACTTTCCTTTTTATCTTTACATTTTGCTGACTTTTGCATTTTTCTTTTTAATTCCTGCAGAATCCCGATGTGTCCTCTGTACAGAAGCAGAACTGCTCATGGCTTTTTGTAACACATGATCTCTGCACAAAAGAAGATGTGGTGAGTATGTGCCATGCCGTGTGGGGCGGCGAGGGTGCACCGTGGGGTCCGGGGTGGCGAGGGTGCACCGTGGGGTCCGGGGTGGCGAGGGTGCACCGTGGGGTCCGGGGTGGCGAGGGTGCACCGTGGGGTCTGGGGTGGCGAGGGTGCACCGTGGGGTCTGGGGTGGCGAGGGTGCACCGTGGGGTCCGGGGTGGCGAGGGTGCACCGTGGGGTCCGGGGTGGCGAGGGTGCACCGTGGGGTCCGGGGTGGCGAGGGTGCACCGTGGGGTCCGGGGTGGCGAGGGTGCACCGTGGGATCTGTGGAGGTGAGGGTGCACCATGTGGTCCAGGGCGGTGAGAGTGCTTCATGGGGTCCAGGGTGGCGAGGGTGCACCGTGGGGTTTGTGGAGACGAGGGTGCACCATGGGGTCCAGGGCAGTAAGGGTGCATCGTGGGATCTGAGGAGGCGAGGGTTTATGAATAATATTTTATGACCATCGTAACATTGACGTTAGGATCGCTGACGTCCAGAGCCTCCACCATCCTAAGGTAAGTGCTATAGTGCCTTCACAGTGTTCCTGCAGAGCAGCGATCTTGAACACCCGCTCTGCAGGACAATGCACTCTGCTCCATGCTGATAGACAGGCTCTGGATCAGACCACAGTGATTTACTGTCTTTAGGATTTCATAAACCCCCTTTGTGTTCAGCTTTCAGGTCTTCAGAAGGCTACAGGAGATGCAGTGCTGAAATTCGAACCCTTCGTCCTCCATGTACAGTGTCGTACGCTGCAGGATGCACAGATACTGGTAACTAAAGATGCACATGGATAGATGTAGCAGAGCCCAGTCTGCAATTTAATGCCATTATGATGTAGTATCTTCTGTCTGTGACCTCATCTTAAAGTGAACGTCTTCCATGCAGAGCGCCACACCTGTACACAGGTTATATGTGGTATTGCAGGGCAGCCCTATTCACTTCAATGGACCGGAGCTGCAATATCCGACAAACCATAGCCATTGATGGCGCGGTACCTAAAATAAAGCAGCCATGCCTTTCTAAAGGCTAATTCACACAACTGTGCATCAGACATACTACTTTCCTCTTATATTGGTTCCTAGTTGTGGTCAGTAGAATATGTCCGCTACCCAGTCATGTGAACCGGCCCTTATCCTGGACAAACCCATTATGTTATTGAAGTTGGTGTTCTATGACAAACACAGCTCTGCTACATGTGAACTATACCTTAATGTAAACCTTCTATTAAAGCTACAAAAGCTTCTCTACGGGTAAGAACCAATGTGTATTATGCTGTAAATGTTGAATAATTTCTAACATTAACGCTATATCTTGCACACTCTACAGCACGGGGTCGCCATTAATTCAGGGTTCAGGAATTCTGGAATAACTGTCGGCAAGAAAGGGAAAATTGTTATGGTACGTATCTATCGAGGTGGCTGCACATGTTTTCCATATAGTGGTAGGTTTATACGGAGCCCTTTCTGTATAATGGGTGAGTATCCGCAGAGCAGCAGGATCTCATAACTCGAAGTGCGTCTATGCGTGATGGAGAAAAACGACAGTAGATTTCGCCGCATTCATTGCGAGTGTTCAGAGAGATTTTGTTGCTGTCTGTGCTGGAATCCGCTGTGGATTTTCCTCCTGTGAATCCATTTTTCCTGTGATCTCTTCTTGTATCGCAGGCCGTACGGAGCACGCATTGTCTGGAGGTGCCCTTGAGTCACAGGGCGAAATGTCTGGTGAGCGAGGAATACATCGACTACTTAGTACAAAGCGCAAATCAGAAAATGGAAGAGAACAAGAATCGGATTGTCAGGTATGGTTCAGTGTGGACATGAGATCCGTACATTGTATCACGAGGCAGAGTGATGGACAGCGGGATGATGGAGTCTCACCGAAATACAGAAAATTTAAAAAATACCTTTTATTAAATAAAATTAAAATGGATAAATAGCACACGAGGCAAAAAAGGGTTGAATCCAATTACATGCAGATGGATGTAAGAAGAGGGAGAGCACCCTATTATGGTCTATGCTTGCCCTTCCGTACCCTACCTACCAACAGAGTTATCACACTAGGGGTCAGATTAGTGCCCCCGCTCCATGACAGCTATCCCTGAGGGGGGCTTTGCTGCATCCTGTTAGTGCATTAGTTTTTGGTCTGGGCAGATTACAATGTTATTAGTGTAGCATGTGTCTACCAAATGAAACAAAATGTGTCCACCTCTACAAAATGAAACAAAGTAAATAAACAGTAAAAATGCATAGGACCACAGTTAGTCGGAAAATTACCAGAAATT
The DNA here is from genome assembly GCF_048569485.1 of Anomaloglossus baeobatrachus. Taxonomy (NCBI): domain Eukaryota; kingdom Metazoa; phylum Chordata; class Amphibia; order Anura; family Aromobatidae; genus Anomaloglossus; species Anomaloglossus baeobatrachus. The sequence continues at coordinate 226,376,276 of NC_134360.1, read as the reverse complement.
GTGATTATATCAGCGGATATTGTGCAGCTATTTCATCTACGATGGCATTGAATGGTGCTTCGTTGTGTATCTTTTTCCACCAATATTCAGGCAAGTGACCGGGCAATAAATTCGGCGATTTACCTTTCATTTTTCACAATATTTTGGTTTTAATGTGACCCCAGTGGCACTCGATCCTTTGTGTGTTTGCGCCCATGATGGTGTCAATGAAATTTTGTTGATGATTCACTGTTTCATGCATGTAATTGAAACCTTGCCATGTGGAAACATTCCGATAAGCGGCCCATTCGTCTGATCTGATCAATGTGCCAGGTGCTATATGGAATTGAATTGAACGTTTGTTCGTTCCGACGAAGCACGTGGAACATGCGTAAGGCTTGTTTCCCACCCGTTTTTTTCCACACCATTCAGAAAATCCATGGCCCAACGACCTCGTTACCATAATTCTGTCGCGCTGACGGCACGCGATTTCCCTGTTTATTTACTTTGTTTGACAGAAATACATCGACTGTCTGAGGTAATTTCTGGTACTTTGTTTGACAGAAATACATCGACTGACTGAAGTAATTTCTGGTACTTTGATAGAAATACATCGATTGTCTGAGGTAATTTCTGGTACTTTGTTTGATAGAAATACATCGATTGTCTGAGGTAATTTCTGGTACTTTGTTTGATAGAAATACATCGATTGTCTGAGGTAATTTCTGGTACTTTGTTTGATAGAAATACATCGACTGTCTGAGGTAATTTCTGGTACTTTGATAGAAATACATCGACTGTCTGAGGTAATTTCTGGTACTTTGATGGAAATACATCGACTGTCTGAGGTAATTTCCGGTACCTTGTTTGATAGAAATACATCGACTGTCTGAGGTAATTTCTGGTACTTTGATAGAAATACAGCGACTGTCTGAGGTCCTATGCATTTTTACTGTTTATTTGTTTTGTTTGTTTCATTTTATAGAGGTGGACACATGCTACACTAATACCGATTACAACTGCTGCCTTTATTTGCTGTAAGTATCTGAATTTGTGTAGGATATTTAATCCTCTTTGTTGTTGTTTTTTTATATATATTAGTGTAGGGACCTACAAGCATGAGGACCCGTGACGTGGGTTGTAGGCAACCATATGTTGGCCATAATACCAACTAATACCTCATATATTTTATATATATTTTTTTGCACATAACAATTTATTCAGGTCGCAGCCAGTCCCCTTTTTGTCATGCTCTGCATATTGGAGTTCCCGTTTCAGTGTGGTGCACAATGGTATGGGGCAGCCCGCCTGGTCGGAAAGTATGGGCGTGTTAATAGGCTGCTAACAAGTTACTATGCCCCTGCATGTGTGAAAGGAGCCATATGCAAGCCACTAGTGCGCAATTATACCATCCAGCGATCACCCCCTCCATACATAGGAAGTGTGTGAGTGATTTGCTCCTTTTGTACCTGTGATGCCTTCACCTAATGGGGGCTTTGCTGCATCCTGTTAGTGCATTAGTTTTTGGCCTGGGCACATTACAACTGCTGCCTTAATTTGCTGTAACTATCCCTAAGGGCCTATCAGTCCCTCTTACATAGGCAGGGATACTACAAAAATGTATATATTTCTCCCTTCTGCGTGTATTAAAAAATGTTCAAAACCACAAGCAGTCAATATGTAGTGTCAATCAATACCCTACGGTATCTATGGTAAGGTGAATGGTGTTATTCAAAGCAACAACTCGTCCTGGAAAGTACGAGTTCGTGGCTGTGTAACAACAACAAAAAAAAGTTTTGGCTCTTGGAAAATAAAGAGAATAATAATGTAATTGGATAAAATGCATCGGCCATTGTGCATTATCTCACTAATATCACTGATCTGTTCTCCTCTATTTCTGCAGATTTTACAGCTGCCTTCAGAACGCTTTATGCCAGAAGAACCAAGAAAGGGGCTCAGACGGTGACCAGAAGCCTGAGCGCCCGGTGTATACTCGCCGAAGGAGGAGACAAGACGTAAGCAAGACCGGCGGCAAGTGTCAGGGTCCTGTGAGTGATGAGGAGAGCGGAGTATCGTTATTTCATGATCTGAAGCTATAGGATGTGATAATATGGGAACAAGTTGTGAACTGGGCAAAGAACTGAGCGTTACAGGAGCCACGGCTTCATTAATGCAACGCCCAGCAGGAGGCGCTGTCCACAGGACGATGCAAGGCAGGTGACGTTGATACTGCGGATACAGATGTAGCAGAGCTGGAGCAAGTTATGAGTGTTTGTGGCTGTCTATAGGACTTTAGGTCACATACTGGATCCTATCAACATCATGAGTTATTGTGGTGCTCAAACGGGAAACCTTTAAATGGCTCCAGCTCTGCCATTTCTGTCATTGAGTGTTATCTGGAGCAGACTCGCAGAAGACTGGTGGAGTTTTATGTTCAGTAATTCTATGAAGAATACATAGAGATGACCCAGAGCTGGAAATCACCCAACCTCATTTTACAGAACATTAAAATTTGCCAGAAGCCAATTCTTTATTTTTATTTTTTCTATATGTGACATTCGCTCAACTGAGCAAAATGGCCGGCCGTTAATCAGCCTGATTCTTTATAGGGCTGGGAAGGGTATAATAACTTAAAAGCATTTATGCTCGCCTCATCCCCTAGTCCTCCACTGGCTCGCTTCCACCGGCAGGCTTCGGTCTTCTTCACTCTTAGGCTCTGTGCGCACTAGACCGTTTTACCCGGCCGCGGAAATTTCTTGAGAAATGTCTGCAATCTTTGTGCAGACATTTCCCAGCAAATTCTATGAGAAAAAAAAATAGCTGTGCGCACTGTGCGGATTTTTCTCAAGAAATTTCCTTGAGAAGAATTTCTCGAGAAACTTTCTTGAGAAAATGAGCATGTCCATTATTTTCCGCAGGTACCTGCGGTATACCCCCGGAATTTCACTCCATTCACTGTAATGTAATCGCGAAATTCCGGGGGTATACCGCAGGTAGCAAATGATGTGCGGTATACCCCCGGTATAGCCGCGATTTACCTGCGGTAATGCTCATCGCTGCCTGCGGTTTTGCAGGAAGCTATGTCATTATGCCAGGAAGAGGAAGCGGAGGAGAGTAAACACACACGTCACACTCCCTGGACGCCGCACAGAAGCACTTCCGTGCGACCTCCAGGTGCCCGTGCAGTGTGTGTGTCAGGTTTCCAGGTTTTCCAGTTCTCTTTTGACTGCCCTTGCCCTCGGTTAACATGGAGGTTACCGTTCTGTTGCCCTACTTCCTGTCCAGCAGCTTAAAAGGCCGCCTCCCAGCCCAGTCCAGTGCCTGAGTATACTGCCTGCTGTGTGCTCCTGCTGTGTTTGCTGCTTATTCCGGATTGCCTCGGGATTCCCCTAAAGGACTACCTACCGATTGTATCAGGACTGTACCCGGCTCTTAAGGCTGTGCCCGGATTCCGTTTACCATCTTCGGTCAGCACTCCGCCTGGTTCTCTTTTGGTTCGTAACCATCCTGGATAAACATTTCCGTACGGACACTCATTGACTTTACCGCTTGCTCCTTATCCCGGCCGCGGCGCATTTAGGCCTTCCGGGGTAGATTGCCGGACAGTCCCTGTATAGGGGTTCGCTCCGGTGGTCTCCCTGGGGGAGTCCGGTGCGTGGTCCCGGGAATCCCCTGCGCGTGTTTTACGGAAAGTATTGTATGTGTTATTGTATTGTTGTGTTTGTTCTGTTTCTACCGTGGTGACATACTATAAAACATCTTGTACCCGGAACTCGTCTCTGATTGTCATTGCCCTACGCTATCGAAATCCTCAGAATATAGAATAAGTATTACAGTGTGTCCCGCTCCAGCCTCGCGGCTGCCTGCACTGCAGGGTGTCAGTGTGTGCCCGCAGTATCGGCAGCTTGTCACGCTGCAGCGCAGGCAGACACTGACACTGCACTGCAGGGTGTCAGTGTCTGCCCGCAGTGTCAGCAGCCTGTCACGCGGCAGCGCAGGCAGACACTGACACCCTGCAGTGCTGGGAGCCGCGGGGATGACGATCGCTGCTGTCAGGAGGTGAGATCATTACCTGCTGTGACGATCTCCTGCCTCCTGACGTCAGCGTGGTGACTGCTGTCTATGCCCGTGTCGCGAGTGGCCCGAGACTGTCACTAGCGGTGACTTCACGGGCTCTCGCGATACTTCTGACAACGCGGCGGGCATAGAAGTCAGTGACAGCGCTGACTTCAGCAGTACAGGAGATGATCACAGAAGGTAATGATCTCATCTATCCTCCTAACAGCAGCGCTCGCCATCCCCTGCAGTGACCTGGGCTGACCTATTGATGTTAGCTCAGGTCACTGCATTGCTCTCCCAGCCAATGGGGAACATTCTGTTCTTCATTGACTGGGACAGCGACTATGGTATGGATCGCCGTGCCCCCCTCCCTTATTGGATTACGCCGGACGTGGAATTGATTGTTCTTTTCAATAAATTGGTTAAAGAGGTAATGTTTTGGGGAGTGTTTTTTCAAATAAAACTTTTTTTGTTGTCTATTTTTTATTTCTTACTGACTGGGTTGGTGATGTCGGGTATCTGATAGACGCCTGACCTCACCAACCCCAGGGCTTGATGCCAGGTGACATTACACATCTGGCATCAACCCCATATATTACCTCGTTTGCCAACGCACCAGGGCAACGGGATGAGCTGGGGCGAAGCGCCAGGATTGGCACGTCTAATGGATGCGCCATTTCTGGGGCGGCTGCGGCCTGCTATTTTTAGGCTGGGGAGTGTCCAATAACAGTGGACCTCCCTAGCCTGAGAATACCAGACCACAGCTGTCCGCTTTACCTTGGCTGGTGATCCAATTTGGGGGGGACCCCACGTTTTTTGTTTTAAATTATTTATTTAATGTAAAATAACAGCATGGGGTGCCCTCTATTTTGGATTACCAGCTAAGGTGAAGCTGCCAGCTGTGGTTTGCAGGCTGCAGCCGTCTGCTTTACCCTAGCTGCTACAAAAGATGGGGGGACCTCACGTAGTTTTTTTTTTTTTAATTATTTATTTTATGGCTAAATACAAGGCTAAGCACCCTTTAGTGCCACATGAAGTCACTAAAGGGTGCCAGCTTAGAAAATGCAGGGAGGTGGGACATTATATAGGTCTTTCTCATCTATCTATCTATCTATGGCCCGTTTCACACGTCAGTGAAAAACACGCACATGTCCCTCCGTGTGCCGTGAATTACGGCACACGTGGGTTGTCTAAGTGCAATCCGGGCTCCGTTCTCCGTGGCCCGTGATTGCACTTAGAAATCAACTCACCTGTGCGCGCTCCCGCTGTCCTTGGTGCTGATCGCTCCCGCGGTGCAGCATCCGGCCGGTGCTGACCCCCGCAGCAGCTGCTTCCGGGTCGGCTGTGTCGTGCATCATGAATATGCGAGACAGTAATGAGCCGGCTCAGAAGCAGCAGGGAGAACAGGCTGCAGAGAGCGCCGCTGAAGCCGGGTGAGTAAAAATGTTTTTTATTTTAAAAGCACGTTTTTTCTGGCACGTGTTTCACGGATCACACCACTGCGTGGTCCGTGGGACATCAGTGATGCCAGAAAAAAATGGACATGTCTCCGTGCGGCAATCACGCACACGCGGGTACGCCGCACGGAGACACGTGCAGTGAAAAATCACTGACGTGTGAGCAGACCCATTCATTATAATGGGTCTGCGTATGTCAGTGATTCTGGTACGTTTAAAAAAAAGCACAAACGTCCCAGAATCACTGACGTGTGAAACAGGCCTATCTATCTATTCATCTATCCATCTTTCACTCTATCCATTATCTGTCTATCGATTATCTATATTATTTATTGCAAAACCGCAGGGACCAACCCGCGGCAAATCCGCATGCGTTTTTCCCGCGGATTTTTCCGCAGGTGCGGAAATCTTCAACTCCCAGAAGTTTCTCAAGAAATTTTCTTGAGAAAAATCACTTTTCTAGTGCGCACAGAGCCTTAGGCTATGTGCCCACGGGAGTTTGTACCTGTCGATATATCCGCAGGTACATCCGCAGGTTTCCCGCAGCTGCTCGCCGGAATCCACAGCTAATTTCTTTGTCGCTCCATTGGGAGACCCAGACAATTGGGTGTATAGCTATGCCTCCGGAGGCCACACAAAGTATTACACTAAAAGTGTAAAGCCCCTCCCCTTCTGCCTATACACCCCCCGTGCTCCCACGGGCTCCTCAGTTTTTATGCTTTGTGCGAAGGAGGCAGACATGCACGCATAGCTCCACAGCTTAGTCAGCAGCAGCTGCTGACTATGTGGGATGGAAGAAAAGAGGGCCCTTAACAGGGCCCCCAGCATGCTCCCTTCTCACCCCACTCTTGTCGGCGGTGTTCTTAAGGTTGAGGTATCCATTGCGGGTACGGAGGCTGGAGCCCACATGCTGTTTTCCTTCCCCATCCCCTTTAGGGCTCTGGGTGAAGTGGGATCCTAATCGGTCTCCAGGCACTGAGACCGTGCTCCATCCACAGCTCCTGGACTGCTGGATAAGGAGCCGAGTATCGTCAGGGACATGGCCCTGCTACTTTCAGGTACTCTGTGTCCCCGTGGGGACCGCGCACAGAAACACTCCAGCATTGCTGGGTGTGTTAGTGCGCCGGGGACCGCAGCGCTGGCCGCGCTTGTGCCATCACACACTGCAGCGTGGCTGCGTGTGTTAGTTTACTGGGGACTACCGCGCTGACCGCCGCTGCCATGTTTACTCTGCGGCGCGGCTGGGACTGTTAGTTCGCCGGGGACTACCGCGCCGACCGCGCTTATACGGCGGCCGCGCTTATAACTTTAGTCCCCGGCTTTTGCGGCCTAGTCTCATTCTTTTCCCGCCCCCAGGCCTACCAGTCAGGGGAAGGGCGGGACGCTGTACAGGACATCAGCACTGAGGGCTGGAACATGCTTTGCATACTCCACCCCCCTCACTGTGCACAGTGGGGCACCAGATTCCCGCACTTTCTAGGGCACGCCCACGGCCCCCTCCTCTCCTCAGGACGCCGGCAGCCATTCCTGTCAGCTCTTCTGACGCTGGAGAGGGGAGACAAGCTCTGGGAGACCCAGGCAGGGATTCTGGTGACCACACAACCGCTTTGAGCGGCCGGTAAGCAGCACCTGAGGTGCTGGCCCCACTTGTGCAGAAGTGTACTTATAGATTATATGCTTATAGGCTATACTTTACACTGTATGGTGCACGGTTGATTTTTGGCTATATACCCTCCTGGGTTGCTCAGGGGAGACAACAGCATGGCGTCCACAAGAAGCAAGGGTGCCAAAAATACACAGGCTTACTATGCTGCCTGCGCCGCATGTAAGGCTTCACTACCGGCAGGTTCCACTGACCCTCATTGTGTACAGTGCTCGGCCCCTGTGGCACTTGCTCAGCCGGAGCCTCTGCTAAGGGTGGCCCAGGGGGAGCCACCTGCTAACACTGTCCAGGTGACAGGGACGGAGTTTGCAGTTTTTACTGAAAGACTTTCTGAGACTATGGCTAAGATACTAGAAGCTTTGCAGTCCAGACCGGTATCTCAGACCAGGGGCACTGTGGAATCATTGCCCCCTGGTTCCCCTCTGCTGGAACAACACTGTCCTCCCGGGGTGTCTCATAGATCCCAGGGTGAGGTCTCTGACACGGACCGCAGCCCCAGACCGCCTAAGCGAGCTCGCTGGGAAATCCCCTCGACATCATCACATTGTTCAGGGTCTCAGCGGGAGGACTCTCTGTATGATGAAGCGGAGGTAGCTGATCAGGATTCTGATCCTGAGGCCGCTCTCAACCTTGATACTCCTGATGGGGACGCCATAGTGAATGATCTTATCGCGTCCATAAATCAAATGTTGGATATTTCTCCCGCAGCTCCTCCAGTAGAGGAGTCAGCTTCTCAGCAGGAGAAATTCCGTTTCAGGTTTCCCAAGCGTACAACGAGTATGTTTCTGGACCACTCTGACTTCAGAGAGGCAGTCCAGAAACACCGAGTGTGTCCAGATAAGCGTTTTTCTAAGCGCCTTAAGGATACACGTTATCCCTTCCCCCCTGACGTGGTCAAGGGCTGGACTCAGTGTCCCAAGGTGGATCCTCCTATCTCTAGACTGGCGGCTAGATCCATAGTTGCAGTTGAAGATGGGGCTTCTCTCAAGGATGCCACTGACAGACAGATGGAGCTCTGGTTGAAATCCATCTATGAAGCTATCGGCGCGTCTTTTGATCCAGCATTCGCAGCCGTATGGGCACTCCAAGCTATCTCAGCGGGTCAAGCGCAAATTGACGCACTCACACGTACGTCTGCGACGCAAGTGGCGTCCATAACCTCTCAAACGTCGGCATTTGCGTCCTACGCTATTAATGCTGTCCTGGACTCTGCGAGCCGTACGGCGGTTGCAGCCGACAATTCGGTGGCAATACGCAGGGCCTTGTGGCTGCGGGAATGGAAGGCAGATTCGGCTTCCAAAAAGTGCTTAACCGGTTTGCCTTTTTCTGGCGACCGTTTGTTTGGTGAGAGATTGGATGAAATCATCAAACAATCCAAGGGAAAGGAAACATCCTTACCCCAGGCCAAACCAAACATACCCCAACAGAGGAGGGGACAGTCGAGGTTTCGGTCCTTTCGGGGCGCGGGCAAGTCCCGATTCTCCTCGTCCAAAAGGCCTCAAAAGGATCAGAGGAACTCCGATTCATGGCGGTCTAAGTCACGCCCTAAAAAGACCGCCGGAGGTGCCGCTACCAAGGCGGCTTCCTCATGACTTACGGCCTCCTCACACCGCATCCTCGGTCGGTGGCAGGCTCTCCCGCTTTTGCGACACCTGGCTGCCACAGGTAAAAGACCGTTGGGTGAGAGACATTCTGTCTCACGGTTACAGGATAGAGTTCAGCTCTCATCCTCCGACTCGATTCTTCAGAACATCTCCGCCTCCCGAGCGAGCCGATGCTCTTCTGCAGGCGCTGGGCACTCTGAAGGCAGAAGGAGTGGTGGTCCCTGTTCCTCTTCAGCAACAGGGTCACGGTTTTTACTCCAACCTGTTTGTGGTCCCAAAGAAGGACGGGTCTTTCCGTCCGGTCCTGGACCTAAAACTGCTCAACAAACACGTAAAGACCAGGCGGTTCCGGATGGAATCCCTCCGCTCCGTCATCACCTCAATGTCCCAAGGAGATTTCCTTGCATCGATCGATATCAAAGATGCTTATCTCCACGTACCGATTGCTCCAGAGCATCAGCGCTTCCTGCGCTTCGCCATAGGAGACGAACACCTTCAGTTCGTGGCACTGCCGTTCGGCCTGGCGACAGCCCCACGGGTTTTCACCAAGGTCATGGCTACAGTAGTTGGGAAAGAGTGAGCACAACTACACCAAACATATACTGGAAAATCCAGGATAATGGAATCAAGCAAGAGGAGTCCCTTGTTGCATGCAAAATGTGTGAAAAAGTTTATTAGTAACACAGAGAAATATTGTTAAGACCATTTAAAAATGGGAAAGATCAAAAGAATGATCTACCCATGAGCAAATTGGCACATCACCAACCAAAACCTCATGAATTAATATAAAGCATACAAGCTCAAAATAGCAGTACCAAAGGACAGTATACAGCAGTACATAGTCACCAATTGTAGGATTCACATAAATATGGTACAGATCAAAGAGAGCTAATACAATACCAGGTAAGTAAATAGTGAGGGAGGTGGTATGGGTGCGCCTGCCCCACGCGTTACGCCACCATATGTGGCTTCATCAGGGGTAACTTACCCCTGATGAAGCCACATATGGTGGCGTAACGCGTGGGGCAGGCGCACCCATACCACCTCCCTCACTATTTACTTACCTGGTATTGTATTAGCTCTCTTTGATCTGTACCATATTTATGTGAATCCTACAATTGGTGACTATGTACTGCTGTATACTGTCCTTTGGTACTGCTATTTTGAGCTTGTATGCTTTATATTAATTCATGAGGTTTTGGTTGGTGATGTGCCAATTTGCTCATGGGTAGATCATTCTTTTGATCTTTCCCATTTTTAAATGGTCTTAACAATATTTCTCTGTGTTACTAATAAACTTTTTCACACTTTTTGCATGCAACAAGGGACTCCTCTTGCTTGATTCCATTATCCTGGATTTTCCAGTATATGTTTGGTGTAGTTGTGCTCACTCTTTCCCATGTGTTGTGTTCCAGATTCTATTTATGGGTTGAAGCACACTTCCATTACCTATATATATTTAATGGTGGTGCCGTCCCTATTTTGTTCTATGGCTACAGTAGTAGCGGTCCTCCACTCTCAGGGTCACTCGGTGATCCCTTACTTAGACGATCTGCTGGTCAAGGCACCCTCTCAAGAGGCATGCCAGCACAGCCTCAACGCTACTCTGGAGACTCTCCAGAGTTTCGGGTGGATCATCAATTTTCCAAAGTCAAATCTGACACCGGCCCAATCGCTGACATACCTTGGCATGGAGTTTCATACCCTCTCAGCGATAGTGAAGCTTCCGCTGAACAAGCAGCGTTCACTACAGACGGGGGTGCAATCCCTCCTTCAAGGTCAGTCACACCCCTTGAGGCGCCTCATGCACTTCCTGGGGAAGATGGTGGCAGCAATGGAGGCAGTCCCTTTCGCGCAGTTTCACCTGCGTCCTCTTCAATGGGACATCCTACGCAAATGGGACAGGAAGCCGACGTCCCTCGACAGGAACGTCTCCCTCTCTCAGGCAACCAAAGCTTCCCTTCGGTGGTGGCTTCTTCCCACTTCTTCATTATCGAAGGGGAAATCCTTCCTACCCCCATCCTGGGCGGTGGTCACGACGGACGCGAGTCTGTCAGGGTGGGGAGCAGTTTTTCTCCACCACAGGGCTCAGGGTACGTGGACTCGGCAAGAGTCCTCACTTCAGATCAATGTTCTGGAGATCAGGGCAGTGTATCTGGCCCTAAAAGCGTTCCAGCAGTGGCTGGAAGGCAAGCAGATCCGAATTCAGTCGGACAACTCCACAGCGGTGGCTTACATCAACCACCAAGGAGGAACACGCAGTCGGCAAGCCTTCCAGGAAGTCCGGCGGATTTTGATGTGGGTGGAAGCCACGGCCTCCACCATCTCCGCGGTTCACATCCCGGGCGTGGAAAACTGGGAAGCAGATTTTCTCAGTCGCCAGGGCATGGACGCAGGGGAATGGTCCCTTCACCCGGACGTGTTTCAGGAGATCTGTTGCCGCTGGGGGATGCCGGACGTCGACCTAATGGCGTCCCGGCACAACAACAAGGTCACGGCATTCATGGCACGTTCTCACGATCACAGAGCTCTGGCGGCAGACGCCTTAGTTCAGGATTGGTCGCAGTTTCAACTCCCTTATGTGTTTCCTCCGCTGGCACTGTTGCCCAGAGTGTTACGCAAGATCAGGGCAGACTGCCGCCGCGCCATCCTCGTCGCTCCAGACTGGCCGAGGAGGTCGTGGTACCCGGATCTGTGGCATCTCACGGTCGGCCAACCGTGGGCACTGCCAGACCGACCAGACTTGCTGTCTCAAGGGCCGTTTTTCCATCTGAATTCTGCGGCCCTCAACCTGACTGTGTGGCCATTGAGTCCTGGATCTTAGCGTCTTCAGGATTATCTCAAGAGGTCATTGCCACTATGAGACAGGCTAGGAAACCAATGTCCGCCAAGATCTACCACAGGACGTGGAAAATATTCCTGTCATGGTGCTCTGCTCAGGGTTTTTCTCCCTGGCCATTTGCCTTGCCCACTTTTCTGTCCTTTCTTCAGTCCGGATTGGAAAAGGGTTTGTCACTCGGCTCCCTTAAGGGACAAGTCTCTGCGCTCTGTGTTTTTTCAGAAGCGCCTGGCCAGGCTTCCACAGGTACGCACGTTCCTGCAGGGGGTTTGTCACATCGTCCCTCCTTACAAACGTCCGTTGGAACCCTGGGATCTGAACAGGGTGCTGATGGTTCTTCAGAAACCACCGTTCGAGCCAATGAGGGATATTTCTCTCGCACGCCTTTCGCAGAAAGTGGTTTTCCTAGTAGCAGTCACTTCACTTCGGAGCGTGTCTGAGCTAGCAGCACTGTCATGCAAAGCCCCTTTCCTGGTGTTTCACCAGGACAAGGTGGTTCTGCGTCCGGTTCCGGAATTTCTCCCTAAGGTGGTATCCCCCTTTCATCTCAATCAGGATATCTCCTTACCTTCTTTTTGTCCTCATCCAGTTCACCAATGTGAAAAGGATTTGCACTTGTTAGATCTGGTGAGAGCACTCAGATTCTACATTTCTCGTACGGCGCCCCTGTGCCGCTCGGATGCACTCTTTGTCCTTGTCGCTGGCCAGCGTAAAGGGACACAAGCTTCCAAATCAACCCTGGCTCGGTGGATCAAGGAACCAATTCTCGAAGCTTATCGTTCCTCGGGGCTTCCGGTTCCATCAGGGCTGAAGGCCCATTCTACCAGGGCCGTGGGAGCGTCCTGGGCCTTGCGGCACCAGGCTACGGCTCAGCAGGTGTGTCAGGCAGCTACCTGGTCGAGCCTGCACACTTTCACGAAACACTATCAGGTGCATACCTATGCTTCGGCAGATGCCAGCCTAGGTAGGCGAGTCCTTCAGGCGGCGGTTGCCCACCTGTAGGACGGAGCCGTTACGGCTCTATTATGAGGTATTATTTACCCACCCAGGGATTGCTTTTGGACGTCCCAATTGTCTGGGTCTCCCAATGGAGCGACAAAGAAGAAGGGAATTTTGTTTACTTACCGTAAATTCCTTTTCTTCTAGCTCCAATTGGGAGACCCAGCACCCGCCCCTGTTTTTTTGTGTACACATGTTGTTCATGTTGAATGGTTTCAGTTCTCCGAGATTCCTTCGGATTGAATTTACTTTAAACCTGTTTATAATTTTTTCCTCCTTCTTGCTTTTGCACCAAAACTGAGGAGCCCGTGGGAGCACGGGGGGTGTATAGGCAGAAGGGGAGGGGCTTTACACTTTTAGTGTAATACTTTGTGTGGCCTCCGGAGGCATAGCTATACACCCAATTGTCTGGGTCTCCCAATTGGAGCTAGAAGAAAAGGAATTTACGGTAAGTAAACAAAATTCCCTTCTTTAGCTGCGGGATTCCAGCAAAATAGCTGCGGTAAACCTGCGGACATTCGTGTGGATTACCTGCAGACGTCCCGGCCTCTATCTCCATAGTGGATAAATCCGCAGGTTTAATTTCTCGTGGGCACATAGCCTTAGACACCTCCATTGCTGATATGAACAGTGAGTGCCGGAGGAACTGAAGAGCGCAGGAGATCGATCCGGAGAGAGGATTGAGGCAGCGGAGGATCAGCACTGGATGGGGCACCGCAACGCCAGCACAGATTTTTTTTTTAACCATTCTCATTCTCTGAGGTATAGATAGAACCAAGCGATTACCAGCAATTTGATAAACGGCTGAGTGTATAAATAAAAAAAAAAAATCTTTATTTTTATATAGCGCTAATATATTCTGCAGCGCTTTACATACATCAGGAATGCTGTCCCCATTGGGGCTCACAATCTAAATTCCCTATCTGTATGTCTTTGGAGTATATGTGTGTATTGTGCAAATCTAGTGTACGGCTATGTGCCCACAGGACAAGGTACCCGCGGACTTTTCCGCAGGTTTACCGCAGCTGTTCCCCTGGATCCGCAGCTATCTATTGCTGCAGTATATGTGCGGAGTTGTTGCGGTAAACCTGCGGGACAAGTGTAGAAATACCTGTGGAATTGCCGCCCTGTATCTCCATAGTGGAGGAGCGGGAATTCCGAAGATATTTCCGCTTGAATAATTGACATGCAGTTTCGTACGGGTGCTGAATATCCGCAGCATATTCCGCAGCCGCACATACCGCAGCATTGATACAGCACTCCCCATGTCCCATAGGATAACATGTGGAGTGTCTGTACTTGTGCAAACCTATGGATTTATCTGGAAAATCCAGATAAATTCGCAGGTTTTCCGAGGCAAAATCCGCGGGTACTTTGTCCTGTGGGGACATGGCCTTATTCTTTATTTGCAAAACAAGACTAAATGGTTTAGTATTATCTAATCCTTTGGCTCTTCACTGATGAGCGGGGCCCAGAGGTGTGTGGTGGTCACTTATCCCCACCTTCTCCTGTCGGCACGTTTATCTTCAGGCCCGTGCTACAGTCTGGGCTGAGGCTCCGTGTTGTGCCCGGTCTCAGGCCAGGTTCAGCCTCCTGTTATACAGATATGTTCATCCTGTGGCCACAAGGAGGCGCTGCTCCACTTATTTTTCATTAGATTTGGGCCCTGCTTCATCATTTGGATTCTTTAAGTAATTTTTTTTGTCTCGCTTTTGTTCATTGTCAGATTTTGCATCAATTTTATTAAAATGCTACAGATTGCTTGATAAATTCAGCACAAGGTCAAAGGTGCATTTGTTTTTATTTTTTATTTTATTTTATTTTTTTTTGCAAAATGCATGCAGCGTCGTATCTCTCTGTCCACCATTGCACACAAATTAAGACACATTTTCAGAAAGTCTCAAGTGGGGAATTACATGAAAACATTAAGATTCGGATAACTTCACCCCCAACAATGTGGAGCAAACCCAAAAAATAACAGAAAAAATACTGCAGCACAAAATCTATAATGAATTTGATGCAAAAATACAGATTCCTTAAAGGCAAACCTATTACATATGGAAAATTTGATGGAGAAACTTCTCAAACTGTCATAGAAATTAATGCTGCAAGAAGAACCTCACTGCCTACATGGAATTGATTTTCATTGCAGAAATTTAGTTTTCTTTGTCGCTCCATTGGGAGACCCAGACAATTGGGTGTATAGCTTCTGCCTCCGGAGGCCACACAAAGTATTACACTTAAAAGTGTAAAGCCCCTCCCCTTCTGCCTATACACCCCCCCGTGCATCACGGGCTCCTCAGTTTTTATGCTTTGTGCGAAGGAGGCACACATGCACGCATAGCTCCACAATTTAGTCAGTAGCAGCTGCTGACTATATCGGATGGAAGAAAAGAGGGCCCATAACAGGGCCCCCAGCATGCTCCCTTCTCACCCCACTCTGGTCGGCGGTGTTGTTAAGGTTGAGGTACCCATTGCGGGTACATAGGCAGGAGCCACATGCTGTTTTCCTTCCCCATCCCTTAAGGGCTCTGGGTGAAGTGGGATCCTAATCGGTCTCCAGACACTGGGACCGTGCTCCCTCCGCAGCCCCTGGGGAATCTGCTGGACAGGAGCCGGGTATCGTCAGGGACAAGGCCCTGCTACTGTGAGGTACTCTGTGTCCCCTTGGGGACGGCGCATGGAGCGCCTGTGTTATACACGCTGCAGCACTGCTGGGTGTGTTGGTGCGCCGGGACTACCGCGCTGGCCGTGCTTGTTTGCCGGCCGCGCTTATAACTTTAGTCCCCGGCTTCTGCGGCCTAGTACCGCATACTCCCGCCCCCTGGCCTGCCAGTCAGGGGAAGGGAGGGACGCTGCACTGGACGTCAGCGCTGAGGGCTGGAGCATACTTTGTATCCTCCTCCCCCCTCACTGAGCACAGTGGGGCACCAGATTCCCGCACTTTCTAGGGCACGCCCACGGCCCCCTCCTCCTCACAGAACGCCGGCAGCCATTCCTGTCAGCACTTCTGAAGCTGGAGAGGAGAGACAACACGGCTCTGGGAGCCCAGGCAGGGAATCTGGTGGTCACACAACCGCTTTGGGCGGTCGGTAAGCCGCACCTGTTACTAGGTGCTGGCCCCCCTGGGTGCCGAAGTGTGTATATATATATATATATATATATATATATATATATGCTTATATGCTATACATATACTCTGTACGGTCGCACTGTTGGTTTTTGGCTATATACCCTCCCGGATTGTACTCTGAGGAGACAACAGCATGTCGTCCGCAAAAAGCAAGGGTGCCAAAGCACAGGCTTACTTTGCAACCTGTACCTCATGTGCGGCTATGCTACCGGCAGGTTCCACCTACCCTCATTGTGTACAATGCTCGGCCCCTGCGGCACTTACTCAGCCGGAGCCTCTGCCACTGGTGGCCCAGGTGGAACCACCTGCTACCACTGTCCAGGTGACAGGGACGGAGTTTGCAGTATTCGCTGACAAACTTTCTGAGTCTATGGATAAATGGTCTGCTAAGATACTGGAAGCCTTGCAGTCCAGACCGGTAACACAGGCCCCGGGCACTGTGGAATCATTGACCCCAGGCCCCCCTCGGTTGGAGCAGCAAAGTGCTCCTGGGGTGACTCATAGGTCCCAAGGTGAGGTCTCCGACACGGACCGCAGTCCCAGACCGCCTAAGCGGGCTCGCTGGGTGCTTCCCTCGACCTCATCACACTGCTCAGGGTCTCAGCAGGAGGACTCTCTAGAGGATGAAGCGGAGGTGGCAGATCAGGATTCTGATCCTGAGGTCGCTCTCAACCTAGATACGCCTGAAGGAGACGCCATAGTGAATGACCTTATAGCGTCCATCAATCAGGTGTTGGATCTTTCTCCCCCAGCTCCTCCAATTGAGGAGTCAGCTTCTCAGCAGGAGAAATTCCGTTTTAGGTTTCCCAAACGTACAATGAGTACGTTTCTGGATCACTCCGACTTCAGAGAGGCAGTACAGAAACACCGAGCTTGTCCAGATAAGCGCTTTTCTAAGCGCCTTAAGGACACACGTTATCCCTTCCCCCCTGACGTTGTCAAGGGTTGGGCTCAGTGTCCCAAGGTGGATCCTCCAGTCTCCAGACTGGCGGCCAGATCCATAGTTGCAGTGGAAGATGGGGCTTCACTCAAAGATGCCACTGACAGACAGATGGAACTCTGGCTGAAATCCATCTATGAAGCTATCGGCGCGTCCTTTGCTCCGGCATTCGCAGCCGTATGGGCACTCCAAGCTATCTCAGCTTGTCACTCGCAGATTAATGCAGTCACACGTGTCTCTGCTCCGCAAGTGGTGTCCTTAACCTCTCAGGCGTCGGCATTTGCGTCCTACGCCATTAATGCTGTCCTGGACTCTGCGAGCCGTACGGCGGTAGCATCCGCCAATTCGGTGGCAGTCCGGAGGGCCTTGTGGCTACGTGAATGGAAGGCAGACTCTGCTTCCAAAAAGTTCTTAACCGGTTTGCCACTTTCTGGCGACCGCCTGTTTGGTGAGCGATTGGATGAAATCATTAAACAATCCAAGGGAAAGGACTCATCCTTACCCCAGTCCAAACCAAACAGACCTCAACAACGGAAGGTACAATCGAGGTTTCGGTCCTTTCGGCCTGCGGGCAGGTCTCAATTCTCCTCGTCCAACAGGCCACAGAAGGGTCAGAGGGACTCCGATTCATGGCGGTCTAAGTCACGTCCTTAAAAGACCGCCGGAGGAACCGCTCCCAAAGCGGCCTCCTCATGACTTTCGGCCTCTTCAAACCGCATCCTCGGTCGGTGGCAGGCTCTCCCGCTTTTGCGACGCCTGGCTGCCACAGGTACAAGACCGTTGGGTGAGAGACATTCTGTCTCACGGTTACAGGATAGAGTTCAGCTCTCGTCCTCCGACTCGTTTCTTCAGAACATCTCCGCCCCCCCGAGCGAGCCGATGCTCTTCTTCAGGCGGTGAGCACTCTGAAGGCAGAAGGAGTGGTGATCCCTGTTCCTCTTCAGCAACAGGGTCACGGTTTTTACTCCAACTTGTTTGTGGTGCCAAAAAAGGACGGATCTTTCCGTCCTGTTCTGGACCTAAAACTGCTCAACAAACACGTAAAAACCAGGCGGTTCCGGATGGAATCGCTCCGCTCCGTCATCGCCTCAATGTCCCAAGGAGATTTCCTAGCATCAATCGACATCAAAGATGCTTATCTCCACGTACCGATTGCACCAGAGCATCAGCGCTTCCTGCGTTTCGCCATAGGGGACGAACACCTTCAGTTTGTGGCACTGCCTTTCGGCCTGGCGACAGCCCCACGGGTTTTCACCAAGGTCATGGCAACAGTGGTAGCAGTCCTACACTCTCAGGGACACTCGGTGATCCCTTACTTAGACGATCTGCTTGTCAAGGCACCCTCTCGAGTGGCATGCCAACACAGCCTGGACATTGCTCTGGAGACTCTCCAGAGATTCGGGTGGATCATCAATTTCCCAAAGTCAAATCTGACACCGGCCCAATCACTGACATATCTTGGAATGGAGTTTCATACTCTCTCAGCGATAGTGAAGCTTCCGCTGAACAAACAGCGTTCACTACAGACAGGGGTGCAATCTCTCCTTCAAGGCCAGTCACACCCCTTGAGGCGCCTCATGCACTTCCTAGGGAAGATGGTGGCAGCAATGGAGGCTGTTCCTTTTGCGCAGTTTCATCTGCGTCCACTTCAGTGGGACATTCTCCGCAAATGGGACAGGAAGTCGACGTCCCTCGACAGGAACGTCTCCCTTTCTCAGGCAGCCAAAGCCTCCCTTCGGTGGTGGCTTCTTCCCACTTCATTGTCGAAGGGGAAATCCTTCCTACCCCCATCCTGGGCGGTGGTCACGACGGACGCGAGTCTGTCAGGGTGGGGAGCGGTCTTTCTCCAACACAGGGCTCAGGGTACCTGGACTCAGCCGGAGTCCTCCCTTCAGATCAATGTTCTGGAGATAAGGGCAGTGTATCTTGCCCTAAAGGCGTTCCAGCCGTGGCTGGAAGGCAAGCAGATCCGAATTCAGTCGGACAACTCCACCGCGGTGGCATACATCAACCACCAAGGCGGAACACGCAGTCGGCAAGCCTTCCAGGAAGTCCGGCGGATTCTGCTGTGGGTGGAAGCCACAGCCTCCACCATATCCGCAGTTCACATCCCGGGCGTAGAAAACTGGGAAGCAGACTTTCTCAGTCGCCAGGGCATGGACGCAGGGGAATGGTCCCTTCACCCGGACGTGTTTCAAGAGATCTGTTGCCGCTGGGGGATGCCGGACGTCAACCTAATGGCGTCACGGCACAACAACAAGGTCCCGGCATTCATGGCACGGTCTCAAGATCACAGAGCTCTGGCGGCGGACGCATTAGTTCAGGATTGGTCGCAGTTTCAACTGCCTTATGTGTTTCCTCCTCTGGCACTGCTGCCCAGAGTGTTCCGCAAGATCAGGTCCGACTGCCGCCGCGCCATCCTCGTCGCTCCAGACTGGCCGAGGAGGTCGTGGTACCCGGATCTGTGGCATCTCACGGTGGGCCAACCGTGGGCACTACCAGACCGACCAGACTTGCTGTCTCAAGGGCCGTTTTTCCATCTGAATTCTGCGGCCCTCAACCTGACTGTGTGGCCATTGAGTCCTGGATCCTAGCGTCTTCAGGGTTATCTCAAGAGGTCATTGCCACTATGAGACAGGCCAGGAAACCAACGTCCGCCAAGATCTACCACAGGACGTGGAGGATATTCTTATCCTGGTGCTCTGATCAGGGTTTTACTCCCTGGCCATTTGCCTTGCCCACTTTTCTTTCCTTCCTTCAATCCGGATTGGAAAAGGGTTTGTCGCTCGGCTCTCTTAAGGGACAAGTCTCAGCGCTCTGTGTTTTTTCAGAAGCGCCTAGCCAGACTTCCACAGGTACGCACGTTCCTGCAGGGGGTTTGTCACATAGTCCCTCCTTACAAGCGTCCGTTAGAACCCTGGGATCTGAACAGGGTGCTGATGGCTCTTCAGAAACCACCGTTCGAGCCAATGAAGGATATTTCTCTTTCACGCCTTTCGCAGAAGGTGGTCTTCCTAGTAGCAGTCACATCACTTCGGAGAGTGTCTGAGCTAGCAGCGCTGTCATGCAAAGCCCCTTTCCTGGTGTTTCACCAGGACAAGGTGGTTCTGCGGCCGGTTCCGGAATTTCTCCCTAAGGTGGTATCCCCCTTTCATCTCAATCAGGATATCTCTTTACCTTCTTTTTGTCCTCATCCAGTTCACCAATGTGAAAAGGATTTGCACTTGTTAGATCTGGTGAGAGCACTCAGACTCTACATTTCTCGTACGGCGCCCCTGCGCCGCTCGGATGCACTCTTTGTCCTTGTCGCTGGCCAGCGTAAAGGGTCACAGGCTTCCAAGTCAACCCTGGCTCGGTGGATCAAGGAACCAATTCTCGAAGCCTACCGTTCTTCTTGGCTTCCGGTTCCCTCAGGGCTGAAGGCCCATTCTACCAGAGCCGTGGGTGCGTCCTGGGCTTTGCGGCACCAGGCTACGGCTCAGCAGGTGTGTCAGGCGGCTACCTGGTCGAGCCTGCACACTTTCACGAAACACTATCAGGTGCATACCTATGCTTCGGCAGATGCCAGCCTAGGTAGGCGAGTCCTGCAGGCAGCGGTTGCCCACCTGTAGGAAGGGGCCGTTTTTACGGCTCTATTACGAGGTATTATTTTACCCACCCAGGGACTGCTTTTGGACGTCCCAATTGTCTGGGTCTCCCAATGGAGCGACAAAGAAGAAGGGAATTTTGTTTACTTACCGTAAATTCCTTTTCTTCTAGCTCCAATTGGGAGACCCAGCGCCCGCCCCTGTTCCCTTCGGGCTGTTGTTCTTTGTGTACACATGTTGTTCATGTTGAATGGTTTTCAGTTCTCCGAACTTCCTTCGGATTGAATTTACTTTAGACCAATTTATAAGTTTCCTCCTTCCTGCTTTTGCACCAAAACTGAGGAGCCCGTGATGCACGGGGGGGTGTATAGGCAGAAGGGGAGGGGCTTTACACTTTTAAGTGTAATACTTTGTGTGGCCTCCGGAGGCAGAAGCTATACACCCAATTGTCTGGGTCTCCCAATTGGAGCTAGAAGAAAAGGAATTTACGGTAAGTAAACAAAATTCCCTTCTCCCTCCACCCCAAGGTGCCATAACATTCACATTCTATTGTATAACCTTCGTACCCTCGGTAAATAACCTCAGACTCCCCGCCCTGCTCTTTGCCTTTATTACCATATGATAGAGTGGCCGGGGGTGCAGAGCTCACTGATACCAGCGCGTCCTGTAATAGGAGCCTCCGGGGTAACAAGTTCGTCCATGACATTTCTTCTCCATCACCTGTGACTGATCTTATTGACATGTCGAAGGAACAGCAGCAACTCAGCCACAAAGTGGAGACCCCATAACCTGAGAGTGGGGGGCTGAGTACTGAGGAGCAGAGGGCAGAAAAGTCACCACTGCGCTGCTGACCCCATAACCAGACCTCCTCTGGTAACATCAGCACAAATACTGCGCCTGCCGGGTGCTTCATGGCCCAGCAGCTCCATTAGCCGTACGTCACCAAGCACAATGTCGAGCCGTACATCACCAAGCACATTGCCGAGCCGTACATCACCAAGCACAATGCCGAGCCGTACATCACCAAGCACATTGCCGAGCCGTATATCACCAAGCACAATGTCGAGCCGTACATCACCAAGCACATTGCCGAGCCGTACATCACCAAGCACAATGCCGAGCCGTACATCACCAAGCACAATGCCGAGCCGTACATCACCAAGCACAATGCCGAGCCGTACATCACCAAGCACAATGTCGAGCCGTACATCACCAAGCACAATGCTGAGCCGTTCATCACCAAGCACAATGCTGAGCCGTACATCACCAAGCACAATGCCGAGCCGTACATCACCAAGCACAATGCCGAGCCGTACATCACCAAGCACAATGTCGAGCCGTACATCACCAAGCACAATGCTGAGCTGTATGTCACCAAGCACAATGCCGAGCCGTACATCACCAAGCACAATGCCGAGCCGAACATCACCAAGCACAATGCCGAGCCGAACATCACCAAGCACAATGCCGAGCCGAACATCACCAAGCACAATGCCGAGCCGAACATCACCAAGCACAATGCCGAGCCGAACATCACCAAGCACAATGCCGAGCCGTACATCACCAAGCACAGTGCTACGATGAAGTGGTGTGAATCCGCCACCAGCGGACTCTGGAGGAGATGTGTCCTGTATGCCCAACACTCTGTCGGTGCAGCCCACCAGGAAAGACCCCCCCCCCCCCCCTCCTTAGTCTACAAAGCCAACATACATGGGATTGAATGCATCCTGCATAAAAATATATATAATAAATATATATATATATATATAATATATTAGTGCAAAAACTATATATATGATAAATATATGAGGTATTGGTTTATATTTTGACAGGGTGGATTTGATTTAACTCTAACTGATTTAAATCACGATTTAAATCACGATTTAAATCACTAGTCAGTAAGGCTTGATTTAAATCAGTGATTTAAATCAAAGTTTCTACCTAAACTAGTTCTTGCTACTTTAACATGCAAGTAGATGAAGATTTTTAGAATCACTTTTTATATTACTTTTTTCTCCCCAGTTTAATGGGTTAATCATTCATATTTGGACACCACTGTTCTGTTGTACTTAGGAAGGAGGAAAATAATCCTGACCTTAATAACAATTTAAATAGATTTATTCAACTGAAACAATAACAACATTACAGCATAAGTTATTTGCTTAAACAAACATCCATGTTTGTTAACTAATTTGGCTAAACAAAATATATATATATTTTAAGAAACTTAGACTGTCAGCCGAGCCGACACATGAAAAACTTAAATACTACTGTCCCTGCTGTCCTCTGTAGCTCACTTGTCGTCATCTTCATCATCATCTTCTTCTTCTTTGTTCCTATTCATAATCTGGAAAACAAAAAAAACAAGCTTTCCTGCTTTATTGGGTCCCAACCGATTTCTCAATTTAGAATGAATGAGTCCAAAGAAAGAGAATATTCTTTCAACGCCTGCAGAAGAAGCTACTGCTGTTAAAAGTGAAATCATTACTTGAACAGTCTCTAAATCCAAGCGCTTAAGTGACTTCCACCAGTTTACTGGTGTGACCTTCCTTAAAATATCTTCAGCAAACATATATTTCTTGAATGGTTCCCCCTTAGCTCTGAAGTTTATTATAGTTTGCATTAAAGATGGATGATTGCTGGATACCCATGTCATAGCTAACTCCTCTTCCTCAGCACTTAGGTTTTGACCCTGATATTGGATATTGACAATATTTGCCAAAAAATGAGCTGGAGTCAGTACTTGTCCCATTCGTTTGTTTACTGCTTGTAATTTAATTCTGTCCATGTGTAGTTCTGTTTTTAAGTGTTCACTCAGTTCCTTCCAATACTAGACATTTGAGTTTTTGTTCACATGTCGTTATAGCTTTTACTGCCACTTCTTGTAAGTATTCTGCTGTGTGTGCATTTCCTGACGTATCAGTTGTTTGTGCAAAGAAGAGTTTACCTTCTTCTGTTGTTATACAAGCACATACAATAGGATCATTGTGGACATTACTCCACCCATCAATACTTAGGTTAACAATTTTACCCTCCAGAGCTGTTGCACATTGCTCCATTTCTCTGTCATACACTTGATCCAGCAGTTTCCCTGCAACATCAGCTCTGCTGGGTGGACTGTATCCTGGTCTCAGTGACTGAACCATATTAATGAAATGTGGGTTCTCAGTCAGACGGAAAGAAGAGTTCGTTGCATAAATAAACTGGGCAATTTTTTCATCAATCAACTCTTTTTCTAATCTGCTAGTTCTTATCACAAACCTATCTATGGTGGTTCCAGGAGGTAAAGGTTTTTTCTTCCTTTTGGGTGATGGTAATATGTGGCTGTGGGTGTCTGATGATGATGCTGCTGCTAATGAAGCACTATCCTGGATGGATAACTCTGAAACTGTAGAACAGGATGATGGTGATCTTGGAGGTGGATAGTTTCCAGAATCCATGAATTCCCCTAAACAAAAAAAGTCAATGCTGTTACTTTATTGTTTATTATACAATTTCTGCTTATTGTGCACAACACATCACTGCCCCTGCCCCAAAAGGAATATTTGTTTTACTTCATAACTGTACCAAATGACAGTAACATGCAGTAATAATAAGAAATATAATTTTTCTCACACATGGCAGTTCAGTCTTTAGAAATAGGATTCAATAAAAATGTTTACCAACCTGAAGATCCTGCCTGTTCAGAAGTGTTTCTTTGGTCATCTTCATCACCGCACTTCTCATGATGTTGCCTCATTCGCGTCACCAGGCCTTGCATCTCTTTGTTGCATCATTTCTATTTTGCACGCATGCCTGCCTTACCGATAGGCGAAGGAGCTTCATTAAAATTCTCTTTTACGGCCTGCTGCCATTATAAGGAAAGAATGTAATAAACCTCAGATCGTACACACAAACAGATCCAGACTTGTCTGTCTGTGGCTATGCTGCAGTATTGTGCTCAAAGTTTCACTTTCATTTTCTTGTCTGCTTGCCCTTCCTCCTCCTCACACTTAGATTCACATTCTTCTTGTGTTGTGCAGATCTATTCCACTCCAAACAATCAGAAACATATTGTCTAACTTCTTGGACTTGGCACTGAAGGGGTTGATTCTGTATTAATAGGTTTGTAGAACAATAGGATTAAGGTCTTTTTCTCAACTCTGTTCATGTTGTAATATTTTTGCCGTGAAGAAGAGGCTGGGACCTCTGCGGAGTCAAATTCAGTTTTGAGAACTGCGTAAGTAAAGCGAGCGTCTGTGATAATGTAGGAGAGAAACTGCCCACTAATCCTACAGAAACCTCTGGAAGAGCATGGCATTGTGACTGTTACACATATACAGCCTTTATTCTACTGAGTTAAACAACTCAGCTTTATCTCATGATGGTAGAACCTTTGGATGGTAAAATATTTTCCTCAAAAAGCAGTTTATTGAAAAAAATCCGATTTAAATCAAAAAAATCCGATTTAAATCAAAAAAATCCGATTTTTTTTTTTTTATTTTTTTTATTTTTTTTAAAAAAACATTGATTTTTATCCACCCTGTATTTTGACCAAAATACTCAAGATTGCAACACACGTCAAGGGTGCTCATTGTTTTGAGAGTCCCTATACTACAATTAAAAGCAAAGCCACAGACTAGGGAATTCAGATCACCAAAAATTCATTAGGTCAATATTGAAAAAAAAAAAAAAGCAGCTGAATTCACCTACCCAGGGCACAGAGACTAATAGTGCCCTAACAAGATTAAGCCACCCTCTTTGTTAAAGATGGAGGCATCACCGGTGCAAAATACTAATGAGACAACCACTCACAGCATCCCAATTCATATAGGGGTGATTGCTTAATATTAATATTGGCACAAATAAGGCTTGTATAGGGCGCTGGTTACACACATGAAATGCCCAGCGACACCTATATTGTTAGATCAGGCGGCTGCCCAGCACTATATATAGGTGCACCACATCGGGACAGACCCCCTCGTTTACAAGGACAGTATAGATGGGCCGGGCACCTTCCTGCTTAAAAATAAATATTTATGGAAAATATAATTTGTGAGATTGGTCACTATTTTGTCCAAAATACACAAGCTTGCAACCCACGTCAAGGGTCCTCATTATCTTGTGAGTCCCTACCTATACTAACACGAAAAACAAAGCCACAGAAAAAGGATGCAAAAGTCCCCAAAATTTCATGAGTTCAATACAGTAAAAAAGTGCAACAGTATTTTATGGCCGGGTCACAGAGACTAATGCACCATACTGTTACTGCATTAGTCTCTATCACCTGGACAGGTTAATACTTTCGCCCTATTTTATTACATTACACTTATACATTTTTTGGGAACTTTATTTCATGTTTCTGTAGCTTTTACTTTTTATTCAACACTATCTGACTAAATATTTTTTCCCTGAATATTGGGATCTACAGTATATAAGGCCGTCAGCCTAAGGGACAGTTTCATAGTTTTTAAGGTTAAAAGATACAAGTCTTTCAAGTTCAACCTAAAACCTAATGTGTTGATCCAGAAGAAGGCAAAAACCCCATGAGGCAAATACTAATTGCCCCATATTAGGGGAAAAATTCCTTCCCGACTCCACATATGACAATCAGACTAGTTCCCTGGATCAACGTCCCATAATAAAATCTATACCAATGACCTGCAATAAGGAAGCTTCATGCTAGAGTGTTTGATTCAACCCTACGTAACTAAAGCTTTTTTTTTTTTTCCTAGATGTTGGGATCTGTCTAAGGCCATCAGCTCAAAAAGGCTTCCTCGGACAGACTGTGTAAGCCACTCCATTTTACGTGTCCCAAAGGAACCCTTGGCCTACACCTCTACACCCCTGTACAGGGATAAAGACTTCTCTCTAGCTCAGGGTTGCATCTCCAGAGTGGTTGAATCAACCGTAACTGAAAAAACTATCCAGTGCCACTCTTAAAGCGCACCAATCACCAGGATTTTCGTATGTAAGCTAAAACCAGTGCTATACTGGCACTATCAGGATGATTATCTACATACCATTAGTGGTCAGCTCGGATTTTTAGGCTTTCAAATCCATCAAAGTAAAGTTTAAAAAAGGGTTAATCTCTGCTGGCCTGCTGTTTACCTGGAGGATCAGATGTTGTTGGAAACCTATCACATTTACTCCCCACCTTTTTAAGATGGTGAAATCTGTCTTCCCATGCCGGCTATAGTTCATTGCTGGGTTGGTCCGTGTGCGGTAGTATGCTAGTCCTGCTGGTGATTATACTGTGGAGTTCACCCGTCACAAAAGTTATGCATAAGATAGCCAAGATGATTGTCTATAAAGTGAAGGTCGTCTCACGCTCAAAGCTGTAGAGGATGGGAAGCTATGGAGCCTGAAAGTCGAAAGTGCAAAACATTGTTACCCTTTTGCTCGTCACTGTATATAATGTGTGTAGATTCTATTATTTGGGGTTCTACCTTTCTTTGTGGTTGCTTTGTGACCTGTTTCCGGGTGTTCGGGCATCACTGGTCTTTTCTTTCGGCAGGGTGTCCACCTCTTGATCTTGCTGTAACGTTATGAAGTGAGTGCTGTAGTTTGGGTCGTCCTCTCCATCCTCGTGTGCGGCGGCATCCTTTATTCTAATCCGATTTTCTGATTGTTTCCACCTGTTTTGCGGCACCTGATAGAAATCTTACTTAGGTTATAGGATGATAATGCTGGAAAGGGGTGGGGGTCACTTTATTTTTTCCAGCCAAGCTAATTAAATTTCTGCAGAATATATAATTGCAGAGTGCGCTCTGTGTCCAGGAGATTAGGTCACCTTAATCTGCTGATTGCACAGAGATGAGGATCACATATCCATACAGCTAAACCCATGCATGAGAAGCCACATTCACCTTGACGTCGACTGTCCCGTCTGGATATGGAGCAGCCGTCATAGTAGTCACCAGTTATTAGATGAGGGGACATTATACCCTGCCCTGAGATTGAGTACCGAATTACAGAATATTTTCATTAACATTAAAAGCAAACTTTGCTCACAGTCATCATTAAAATTCTACCGGTTTATCTACACAGCTCCAATTCACAGCTATGTGTCTCCATAGTTTCAGGCTGCAAAAAAATATGATGTCCTCTGATCCCGCAGGCTTAAGGGGGCTTTACACGCTACGACATCGCTAATTCGAAGTCGTTGGGGGTCACGGAATTGGTGACGTACATCTGGCCGCATTAGCGATGCCGTTGCGTGTGACACCTATGAGCGATTTTGCATCGTTGCAAAAACGTGCAAAATCGCTCATTGGTGACATGGGGGTCCATTCTCAAAAATCGTTACTGCAGCAGTAACGAGGTTGTTCCTCGTTCCTGCGGCAGCACACATCGCTCCGTGTGACACCGCCGGAACGAGGAAGCTCTCCTTACCTGCATTCCGGCCGCTATGCGGAAGGAAGGAGGTGGGCGGGATGTTACGTCCCGCTCATCTCCGCCCCTCCGCTTCTATTGGGTGGCGGTTCAGTGACGCAGCTGTGACGTCGCTGTGACGCTGAACGAACCGCCCCCTTAGAAAGGAAGCAGTTCGCCGGTCACAGCGACGTCGCCGGGCAGGTAAGTAGTGTGATGGGTCTGGGCGATGTTGTGCGGCACGGGCAGCGATTTGCCCGTGTCGCACAACAGATGGGGGCGGGTACCCACGCTAGCGATATCAGTACCGATATCGCAGCGTGTAAAGAGGCCTTTAGTGTGATGCTAGACACTGCGGGCAGTATGAATAGAAGGGTAATCAGACAAGCCAGGATCATAAACCAGATGGTAACATATAAGGTTCAGGGAGCAGACAGAGATGTGGTCAGGAAGAGGTTCGAGGTCATAAGCCGGAAGGTAACATATAAGGTTCAGGGAGCAGACAGAGATGTGGTCAGGAAGAGGTTCGAGGTCAGAAGCCGGGAGGTAACGTATAAGGTTCAGGGAGCAGACAGAGACGTGGTCAGGAAGAGGTCTGAGGTCAGAAGCCGGGAGGTAACGTATAAGGTTCAGGGAGCAGACAGACGTGGTTAGGAAGAGGTCCGATGTCAGAAGCCAAGATCAGAACACTTACACCAGACAGGAGCCAAGAGCACACTGAGCAACAGGAAGTTCGACTGGCGAAGTTCAGACAGAGCAAGCCCAGTAAAGAAACAGAACAATCACCAGGAATGTGCTTTCGTCTGATGAGTCCAAATTTGAGATCTTTGGATCCAACCACCGTGTCTTTGTAGAAAAGGTGAACGGATGGACTCTACATGGCTGGTTCCCACCGTGAAGCATGGAGGGGGAGGTGTGATGGTGTGGGGGTGCTTTGCTGCTGACACTGTTGGGGATTTATTCAAAATTGAAGGCATACAGAACCAGCATGGCTACCACAGCATCTTGCAGCGGCGTGCTATTCCATCCGGTTTGCGTTTAGTTGGACAATCATTTATTTTTCAAAAGGACAATGACCCCAAACACACCTCCAGGCTGTGTAAGGGCTATTTGACTGAGAAGGAGAGTGATGGGGTGCTACGCCAGATGACCTGGTCTCCACAGTCACCAGACCTGAACCCAATTGAGATGGTTTGGGGTGAGCTGGACCGCAGAGTGAAGGCAAAAGGGCCAACAAGTGCTAAGCATCTCTGGGAACTCCTTCAAGACTGTTGAAAAGACCATTTCCGGTGACTACTTCTTGAAGCTCATCAAGAGAATGCCAAGAGTGTGCAAAGCAGTAATCAAAGCAAAAGGTGGCTACTTTGAAGGACCTAGAATATAAGACATTTTCAGTTGTTTCACACTTTTTTGTTAAGTATTTCATTCCACATGTGTTAATTCATAGTTTTGATGCCGTCAATTTGAATCTACAAATTTCAGAGTCCTGAAAATAAAGAAAACTCTTTGAATGAGGTGTGTCCAAACTTTTGGTCTGTACTGTATGAGATTGTAAAAATAAAAAAGTTCCTCATCTTGGAATAATATGGCGCCATAAAAACTTTTTTGGGGAAAATGTTTTTATTTTGCTAAATTTCTAAAACATAAAAAAAAAAAATTCTACCGTACAATACAACAAAGCCGTAACATTTTATTTCTCTGTTGACTCCGTGACAGTTTCTTTTTTTTTTTTTTTTGCAGGCAGAATTTTGGTGCTCACATGGTGATATCTACCCCGAAAACCTCGCCTGCAAAAAATAAACGAAAAAAAAACTCACTTTCACAGCGTCAACACAGAAAAATAAAAAGTTACGACTGAAAAAAACCCTAAAAATTGCAGAATCGGACTGTGTTGGTAAGGGGTTAAGGACTTTGAGCAGAGACGTGTAATGTGTTTTATATATATATATCGACAGTTCAACGGAGTTTAAAAGAAAAGTAGCCGCAGCGATTACAGCCCACAGCGAGCAGAAAGAACATGGAGTCCTATGGAGACGCGATCCGCTGCCACCGCCGAGATGTGAAACCGCTGTGTAATTGCTGCCAGTCCATAAAATGTCCTCATTTCACAGCTCAGAATACACCTGGAATCACCGCCATAGGGGTCTATGAAAGGCGTGCGCCACTTTTGGTGTAAGGTATTGGCGCATGCGGTGATCGGGTCACTTCAGAGACATTACCTCTGCCGGCTCCAGGGTTATACAGGTCCTTGGGCAACAGAGTCTCAGCCGGCACCTTCTCGATTTAGATTTTTCTTCTCGAGTTCCAAGAGTACCATTAAATAGCGTTGTATCAGGGATTGTTTTTTTGCGGTACGAGCTGTAGATTTTATCTTTTACCCTTTTGAGCTCCGTATGACTTTATGATCTTTTCTTTATTCCTTTTTTTGGAAAGCAAAGAGAGAGCAAAAAACTGAGTTTTTCAAAAAAAATTTTTCTTTCAGCATTTACGATGGGAGATAAATATTACGATATCCTATTAGTTCAGACAGTTCTTGCATAGCAATATCAAATATAGTGATGATTTTATTTTTTAGATTTTATTTGTATTATGGGAAAAGGGGAATGATAGGATTTTTTTTTATTTTATTTGTTTTGTTTTTTTTACATTTTCTATTGATTTTCTGCTCAAATATTAGATGTGCAAACATGGCCGACATTAGGGTATGACCCCCCCCAAAACTGTCAAGACAATGCATTCACTAGGTGATGGCACCGGGGAAAAGGACTTGGGCATAATAGTGGATCCCAGATTCAACATGAGCCAACAAAATTCTGGGATGTACCAAGACAAGCATTGAATCTAGATCAAGAGAGGTCATTATTCCCCTGTACTCTGCCCTGGTCAGACCCCACCTGGAATACTGTGTACAGTTCTGGGCGCCCCAATTGAAGAAAGACATTGATATATTGAAGCAAGTCCAGAGAAGAGCAACCAAGATGGTAGAAGGTCTGCAAACCATGTCCTATGAAGACCGGCTAAAAGAACTAGGGATGTTTAGTTTGAAAAAGAGAAGGCTGAGAGGAGACTTAATAGCGGTCTACAAATATCTGAAAGGTAGTCACAGTGCAGAGGGAACTACCCTAATCTCATTAGCACAAGGAAGTACAAGAAGCAATGGGTTGAAACTTAAAGGAAGGAGATTCAGATGAGACATTAGGAAAAACTTTCTGACAATGAGGGCAGTCAGGGAGTGGAACAGGCGA
Source organism: Anomaloglossus baeobatrachus (assembly GCF_048569485.1). NCBI lineage: Eukaryota > Metazoa > Chordata > Amphibia > Anura > Aromobatidae > Anomaloglossus > Anomaloglossus baeobatrachus. The sequence continues at coordinate 226,345,418 of NC_134360.1, read as the reverse complement.
ACACGGGAGGTGGTGAGGGCAGTCAGGGAGTGGAACAGGCGACCACGGGAGGTGGTGAGCTCTTAATCAATGGAAATCTTCAAGCGGAAGCTGGATAAACATATAGCTGGGATGATTTAGGAAAACCTGCACTTGCAGGGGGTTGGACCCGATGGCCCTTGAGGTCCCTTCCAACTCTACCATTCTATGGCAATTATTTTTTCACCTATTTGCAACCTTTTCAATCCTGTGGTTACAGTAGTCAGGGGTTTCACAGCTGTGATCAGAGCAGCTGCAAATAGGCTTCGGCACCAGCTGTATTGCACAGCTGGAACCCACACTGCACTGTGCACATATGTTGTACATGAACGGTAGACCTTCTCTGGCTTGCCAGCTGCTGACAGTCCTTTCTACTCTCCATGATTGTCCATTGTGACAAGTGTCACCAGCATAGATGACAAGTCACCAAAAGCCAACATCTCATACCGCTAAGCCACATGTAAGCCGCATACTCCTTAAAACCTCTTTCACACATCCATATCTCTGGTTCGCGTGATGTCCATTTCCACACATACTGAAGACACGGACTCAAGTAGATCCATTAAAATCAATGGGTTTGGTCACACATCCATGTTTTTACACGAACTGTGTGTTCATGTGAAGCATATGTGTGTCCGTGTGCACCACCTGGCCGTTTTTCTCCCGGAGCACGGATGTCACGAGGACCACACACTGATGTGATCCGTGTGACATGTACCGGAGAAAACACGTTACATAAAAATACAGAATTTTATACTTCTCTGTCTCCATTTGTCTTCTGCTGTTCCTTTTGGTCCCGCTCATTAAGCCTCATGAATATTCACTTCACTCACCACAGACCCGGAAGCACCAGCAGCGCCGAGGACAGGTAAGTATACCAACTCATGCTGACAGATGGATTTAATCATCTATAACTCTACGATGATGCATCCATCTGCGATCCAGATGTCACATGGCTAGGACAGGAAAAGCACACGTAGAACACAGACACGCGTACACACCTGTACCTTCACCATGGACCATCATACACATGACACATGCATTTAATGCATGCATATGTGAAAGAGGCCTAATGCTTACTGAACCAATTCCTAGGTAAAGCACATGACCTCATCAGGCCCCAAACTTAATTTTGACTTTAGACCACAAAAATGAATTCAAAGGCAGATTTAGAGAACACCGAAAACGAGCCGCCACCGGTCAGAGAGAACACAATGCAATGGCCTTTTTTTTTACACTGTGGATATTAAGTGAAAGTGGCAAACACAAAATGTTAAACATATCCTGCATTCCCAAGAACCAAATCCTACAGAGCGAACTTTAGGGAACCACTGATCTATTACAAAAGGTTCCAAATCTGCAGTTCTGCCTTTCACCAGCAGGTGGCAGAATATGACAGGTTTCAGCCTCCGGACGCAATTAACCGTTGCCGTTGTGTTCATTTGCTGCCCGTAATAAACGTTTAATGGCGGCCTTGTTTGTATTATGGCGTATACTGATGAAATTAAAGATTGGGGATGCATATACAAGCCCGCAGTGTCGAGTTACAGAGAGAAAGTGTTTAACTTAAATATAGCCGGCATGTTTTTTGAGGATCTAAATGATAGGCCAGGAATGCAAGCGCCATATGTATGTATGGAGCTAATCATGTGCATCACGTGCGCTCCTCTGTGGACGTCTGCGGAGGGAGAGGGCCCGTCCTGACCCTTCTGAAGTGGAACTTATGAAATCTAATAACGCAACATTTGATTAACATGTACAATTAGCGTTGGCCGTAATCTGCTGTCGGAGTACAGAAGAGTACGGTTACTTTAAGACCATGTAATAAGTTGCATGTGTGTTTGGATACCCGGGCAGTCGACGTCCCGAAATATGCATCAGTAGATTTCCTCCTCGGCGGGATCTGGAACCACTAAAGCCGGCCGTATAGATTGTGTATATTTCTATATTTTTTGTTTAGCAGCCGTTTTTGTACAATAAATTCCCAGAACACAAACATTTATTTAGTGTTTGCAGATTACTTTCGTGGTCTGTTCCACTTGTTTATTTGGCTTCCTCTTTCTCCGTTTAGTTAAGCGCTCCCTGGATAACGTAGAATTTTTATTTTTTTTTTTATTTTTTTTTTAGTTGTAACCAACTTTGTCCTGACTCAGGATTGGAGCTATTAAAAAAAAAAATAAAGCATAAAAATGGAACCAAACAAAAAGTGCTGTGGGCGAGGAGGTGTGAGGGTCTGGGCCGGAGGGAGGACAGGTGGCCATGATTGTCCTGCCCACAGGAGAAAGTAACTGCAGATTTTGCTGCGGAAAACCCACGAATTTTCTAGATTTTCCAAATAAATCCGTGCGTTTATGCAAGTACAGACACTCCCCATGTTATCCTGTGGGATTTGGGGAGTGCTGTATCAATGCTGGGGTATTTGCGGCTGTGTAAAATGCTGCAGATTTCCCGCGATATCCCATGGGCACATAGCCTTATACGGGCGTCACACGATGCGATCTATCGTGCGATTGCATGTGCGATCGTACCCGCCCCCGTCGCTTGTGCGTCACGGGCAAATCGCTGCCCGTGTCGCACAAAGTCGTTTAACGCCCGTCACACGTACTTACGTGCTGAGCGACCTCGCTGTGGGCGGCGAACATCCACTTCCTGAAGGGGGAGGGACGTTCGGCGTCACAGCGACGTCACACGGCAGCCGGCCAATAGAAGCGAAGGGGCGGAGATGAGCGGGGCGTAAACATGCCGCCCACCTCCTTCCTTCCGCATTGCCGGCGGGAGCCGCGGGACGCAGGTAAGCTGTGTTCATCGTTCCCGGGGTGTCACATGGAGCGATCTGTGCTGCCCCGGGTACAATGAACAACCGACGCAAAGTAAAATAAACGATTTTTTAAAAATAAACGACGAGTAGACGACTCACGATTTGTCACCAATTTGCGATCGCTCGGAGGTGTCACACGGGACGACGTCGCCAACGAAGCCGGATGTGCGTCATGAAAACCGTGACCCTGACGACCGATCGCACGATAGATCGTCTCATGTGACGCCCTCATTAGGCTTAGGAGATCGTACCTGTGGACTTTTCTGCAGGTATTTCCGCAGGTTCACGCAGCAACTCCCCGGAATCCGCAGCTATCCATTGCTGCGGTATTTCTGCGGAATTGTTGCGTTAAACCTGCGGAAACAGTGCGGATTTCGTGCGTTATTCCTGCGGATTTCCCACCCTGTATCTCCATACTGGAAAGGCATGAATTCCGCAGATGATTCCGCATGAATAATTGACATGCAGGTACGTGCGGCTGCGGGAAATCCGCAGCATTTTCCGCAGCCGCAAATACCGCAGCATTGATACAGCACTCCCCAAATCCCATAGGATAACATGGGGAGTGTCTGTACTTGTGTAAACCCACGGATTCATCTGGAAAATCTAGAAAATCTGCAGGTTTTCCGCAGCAAAATCCGCAGTTACTTTCTCCCATGGGCACAGGGCCTTAGGAGGAAACAGTAGCTGAGAACATTGTCTCGACGCGGATTTATCAAATACCTTCTGGCTACATTGTAAATGGAAATGTTCATTAAAATGTTAAATATTGGGTCAATAATATGTATCACGTTGCATATACCGTAATAATATATCACTTTTATTAATCATTTGTATCGCCCTTATTAATATTTGGTTTCTTTTTGTGCTTACTTATTCCTTAGCGAAAAATGATCCGATCACCTAAAAAATCAGGAAAAAATCCACTTTATGTAACAAATTATTTTTAATAATTCCTAATACAGACCGAATCTATAATCTCTTAACTGGGAAAAGAAGCGACACCGGTGCGGGCGATCGGCTGAGAAGGACACTTAATATTTGGAGAGGTAACAGTTTTAAGACTTATTTTGGTTGAAATTTGGTTCTTTCAGTGTTATTAATAAACATTGGAACAAAAGTTCAAATAATCCTATTTTTTTTTTATTTTATTTTTATTTTTTTCTTTCTTAAATGTCACTTTTGTCCCAACAATTCCTTGCACTGT